>NW_011212288.1:0-1281 GCF_000146605.3 Meleagris gallopavo
CCTCAACCATTTGGGCCATCATTTGGTCAACCATTGGATCAACCTTTGTTCAACCTATGGCTCAACTGTTGCCCAACCATCAGCTCAACCATTTTGGCAACCATTGGCTCAACCTTTGGGCCAACCTTTGGTCAACCATCAGCTCAACATTTGGGCAACGATTTGGGCAACAATTTGCTCAACCTTTTGGTCAACCATCGCCTCAAACATTTGAGCCAACATTTCCTCAACCTTTGGCTCAACCTTTGCCCAACCATCAGCTCAACCATTTTGGCAACCGTTGGCTCAACCATTTGGGTCAACCTTTGGGTCAACCTTTGGTCAACCGTCAGCTCAACATTTGGGCAACGATTTGGGCAACAATTTGGTCAACCTTTGACTCAACCATTGGTCAACCATTGGTCAACCACTGGCTCAACCATTTGGGGAACCATTGGGTCAACCATTGGATCAACCTTTGGTCAACCTTTGCTTCAACCATTGCCCAACCATCAGCTCAACCATTCTGGCAACCATTGGCTCAACCATTTGGGCAACCTTTGACTCAACCTTTGGACAACCATCATCTCAACCACTGGGTCAACGATTTGGTCAACCTTTGGCTCAACCTTTGGCTCAACCTTTGGTCAACCATCGCCTCAACCATTTGGGCCATCATTGGGTCAACCATTGGATCAACCTTTGGTCAACCTTTGGCTCAACCGTTGCCCAACCATCATCTCAACCATTTGGGCAACCATTGGCTCAACCATTTGGTCAACCTTTGGCTCAACCTTTGATCAACCATCATCTCAACCATTTTGGCAACCATTGGCTCAACCATTTGGTCAACCTTTGACTCAACCATTGGTCAACCTTTGGTCAACCTTTGCCTCAACTGTTGCCCAACCATCAGCTCAACCATTTTGGCAACCATTGGCTCAACCACTGCCCAACCATTTGGTCAACCCTCGGCTCAACCGTTACCCAACCACCGGCTCAACCATTTTGCCAACCATGTCACCGACTCTTTCCCCAACCCCTGATCAAACCACGACCAACCCCCCCCCCCACTCCCCACCCCCAATACAACACCCCGACCCCCCCAAACCCCCGACCCACCTCCAGAGCGGCCTCGTACAGCTCCATCTCAGCCAAACGCTCGCCGATCTTTCGGTGCGCCACGGCGCAACCGATTCCATCCCCACCTCCTCCAGCAACCTCAGCTCCTCCCGGTGCTCAGCCAAAGCCTCCTCATACCTCCCTACGGCACAACCGGGGGTTCAAGGACCCCTCCCACCC
>NW_011212289.1:0-791 GCF_000146605.3 Meleagris gallopavo
TCCTTCTGGATCTTTGTGGTCCTCCAAAACTCTATGGTTCCTTCTGGTCCTCCAAAACTCTATGGTTCCTTCTGGATCTTTCTGGTCCTCCAAAACTCTATGGTTCCTTCTGGACCTTTCCGGTCCTCCAAAACTCTATGGTTCCTTCTGGACCTTTCCGGTCCTCCAAAACTCTATGGTTCATTCTGGTCCTCCAAAACTCTATGGTTCCTCATAGACCTCCACAGTCCTCCAAAACTCTATGGTTTCCTTATTGTTCCTTCCTCAGTCCTCCCAATCTCTATGGTTCCTTCTGGATTTTTCTGGTCCTCCAAAACTCTATGGTTCCTTCTGGACCTCCAAAACTCTATGGTTCCCTCCAGGCCTCTGTGGTCCTCCAAAACTCTATGATTCCTTCTGACTTCCACGGTCCTCCAAAACTCTATGGTTCCTTCTGGTCCTCCAAAACTCTATGGTTCCTTATAGACCTCCTTGGTCCTCCAAAACTCTATGGTTCCCTCCAGGCCTCTGTGGTCCTCCAAAACTCTATGGTTCCTTATGTACCTCCACAGTCCTCCAAAACTCTATGGTTCCTTCTGGTCCTCCAAAACTCTATGGTTCCCTCCAGGCCTCTGTGGTCCTCCAAAACTCTATGGTTCCTTATGGTTCCTTCCTCAGTCCTCCAAAACTCTATGGTTCCTTCTGGATCTTTGTGGTCCTCCAAAACTCTATGGTTCCTTCTGGATCTTTGTGGTCCTCCAAAACTCTATGGTTCCTTCTGGTCCTCCAAAACTCTATGGTTCCTTCTGGAC
>NW_011212290.1:0-735 GCF_000146605.3 Meleagris gallopavo
GGGTCAGATGTGGGGATCTGTGGGGTTCTATGGGTCTCAGTGGGGTTCTATGGGTTTCTATGGGTCTCAGTGGGGTTCAATGGGGATCAGTGGGGTTCTATGGGTTTCTATGGGGTTCTATGGTTCTCAGTGGGGCTCTATGGGGTCTCAGTGGGGTTCTATGGGGTTCTATGGGTCTCAGTAGGGCTCAATGGGGATCAGTGGGGTTCTATGGGTTTCTATGGGGTTCTATGGGTCTTAGTGGGGCTCTATGGGGTCTCGGGTTCTATGGGTCTCAGTGGGGCTCTATAGGGTCTCAGTGGGGTTCTATGGGTCTCAGTGGGTTTCTGTGGGTTTCTATGGGTCTCAGTGGGGCTCTATGGGGTCTCAGTGGGGTTCTATGGGGATCAGTGGGTTTCTATGGGGTTCTATGGGGTTCTATGGGTCTCAGTGGGGCTCTATGGGGTCTCAGTGGGGTTCTGTGGGGATCAATGGGGTTCTATGGGGTTCTGTGGGGTTCTATGGGTCTTAGTGGGGCTCTATGGGGTCTCAGTGGGGTTCTATGGGTCTCAGTGGGGCTCTATGGGGTCTCGGGTTCTATGGGTCTCAGTAGGGCTCAATGGGGATCAGTGGGGTTCTATGGGTTTCTATGGGGTTCTATGGTTCTCAGTGGGGCTCTATGGGTCTTAGTGGGGCTCTATGGGGTCTCGGGTTCTATGGGTCTCAGTAGGGCTCAATGGGGATCAGTGGGGTTCT
>NW_011212291.1:0-1068 GCF_000146605.3 Meleagris gallopavo
ATGTGACCAGCTAAATGACTTACTCAGCCTTGTGGTTGACCTGAAGGAGGAGGTGGAGAGGCTGAGAACCATAAAGGAGTGTGACAGGGAGATTGATTGGTGGTGCCAGTCCCTATCGGCCCCGGGATCTTGGCACACAGTTGAGGCTCCACATGGAGCACGTCACCCCCTGCTGCCTTGCAAACAGGTGGGAGAGGAGAACCCACAGGCAGATGGTGCTGCAGTGAGCCCCCTGTCCTCTCTTCCCCCTAGCAACAATTTGAGAGAAGAGGAGTGGAAATGGATACCAGCTCGGTGAAGTGGGCATCCCCCATCCCAACTATCCTCGGCTCCCCAGATGCCTCTGCGGAATAGGTTTGAGGCCCTGGAACTCGAGGGAGAGGTGAGTGAGGGTGTGGAGGGAGGTCCACCCATGAGGTTGCCTCAGGTGAAGTGGTCGACCCCACACTTCAAGACTGCCTCCACCCGGAAGGACAGAAGGGTGGTTGTCATAGGCAACTCCCTGCTGAGAGGAACGAAAGGCCCTATATGTCAGCCTGACCCTACCCATAGGGAGGTGTGCTGCCTCCCTGGGGCATGGGTCAGAGACATTTCTAGGAAACTTCCTGGACTGATTCGCCCTTCTGATTATTACCCCTTATTGACAGTTCAGGCTGGCAGTGACGAAGTCGCTGAGAAAAGCCTCAGGACTATCAAGAAAGACTTCCGGGGACTGGGGTGAGTAGTTGATGGAGCAGGCATGCAGGTGATATTTTCTTCTACACCTTCAGTGGCAGGGCAGGATACTGAGAAGATCCAAAAAACCCACCTGTCGAGTTAGTGATCTCAAGGGATGTGGGTCTGGCAAAGAGTGGAATCAGGATCTAAATTCTCAGGGGCAGGGAGCAGAAGATTATTTTCATTACCAATCTGGGGTCTTACCTGATGATCAGTGCCTGTAATTTGGATCCTAAGAGGGGTGGCCCATGTTGTCTGCAACATTCTCAAGGCACTGGGTCTGCCGTCTTGGGGACTTTCATTCAAGTCCCGCAAGGTTTCATACAGTCTCTTTGTCCACCCCTGCAGGGA
>NW_011212292.1:0-843 GCF_000146605.3 Meleagris gallopavo
ATGGAATCATTGACTCATAGAATCATAGGCTCATAGAACGGCCTGGGTTGCAAAGGACCACGATGGCCATCAGTTCCAACCCCTGCTGTGTGCAGGTCACCAACCAACAGCCCAGGCTGCCCTGAGAACCCACAGGGTGCCATAAGACCCTATAGGGTGCCATAGGGACCCACAGGGTGCCATTAGGACCCATAGAATAACTGACCCATAGAATGGCCTGGGTTGAAAAGGATCACAATGCTCATCTCATTCCAACCCCCTGCTGTGTGCAGGTCACCAACCAGCAGCCCAAGCTGCCCTGAGAACCCACAGGGTGCCATAGGGATCCATAGGGTGCCATAAGGACCCATGGAATCATAGACTCATAGAATCATAGGCTCATAGAACGGCCTGGGTTGCAAAGGACCACGATGCCCATCAGTTCCAACCCCTGCTGTGTGCAGGTCACCAACCAGCAGCCCAGGCTGCCCAGAGAACCCACAGGGTGCCATAAGATCCTATAGGGTGCCTTAGGGACCCACAGGGTGCCATAAGACCCTATAGGGTGCCTTAGGGACCACAGGGTGCCATAGGGATCCATAGGGTGCCACAGGGACCCACGGGGCGCCATAGAGACCCATGGAATCATTGACTCATAGAATCATAGGCTCACAGAACGGCCTGGGTTGCAAAGGACCACGATGGCCATCAGTTCCAACCCCTGCTGTGTGCAGGTCACCAACCAGCAGCCCAGGCTGCCCTGAGAACCCACAGGGTGCCACAGGGACCCACAGGGTGCCACAGGGACCCATGGAATCATTGACTCATAGAATCATAGGCTCATAGAACAGCCTGGGTTGCAAA
>NW_011212293.1:0-570 GCF_000146605.3 Meleagris gallopavo
TATGGGTTCTGATGGGGATCTTTGGGTTCCTATGGGTTTTCTGGGGTTCCTATGGGGATCTCCGGGTTCTGATGGGGATCTACGGGTTCTGATGGGGATCTGTGGGTTCCTATGGGTTTTATGGGGCTCCTATGGGATCTATGGGTTCTTATGGGGATCTCCGGGTTCTGATGGGGATCTGTGGGTTCCTATGGGTTTTATGGGGCTCCTATGGGATCTATGGGTTCTTATGGGGATCTGTGGGTTCCTATGGGATCTTACGGGGTTCTGATGGGGATCTGTGTGTTCCTATGGGATCTATGGGTTCTTATGGGGGTCTGTGGGTTCCTATGGGATCTTACGAGGTTCTTATGGGGATCTATGGGTTCCTATGGGATCTTACGGGGTTCTTATGGGGATCTTTGGGTTCCTATGGTTTTTCTGGGGTTCCTATGGGGATCTACGGGTTCTGATGGGGATCTGTGGGTTCCTATGGGGTCTTATGGGGCTCCTATGGGATCTATGGGTTCTGATGGGGATCTATGGGTTCCTATGGGTTTTCTGGGGTTTCTATGGGGATCTCCGGGTTCT
>NW_011212294.1:0-512 GCF_000146605.3 Meleagris gallopavo
CCCCCAGTATGGGTATAGGACCAGTATGGGGTCTGGGACCCCCCAGTATGGGTATAGGACCCCCCAGTATGGGGCTGGAACCCCCAGTGTGGGTCAGGAACCCCTCCCCCCTTATGGGTTTGGGATTTCCTAATATGGGGTCTGGGACCCCCCCAGTATGGGTCAGGAACCCCCCAGTATGGGGCTGGGACCCCCCAGTATGGGGCTGGGATCCCCCAGTCTGGGTATAGGACCAGTATGGGGCTGGGACCCCCCAGTATGGGGCTGGGACCCCCCCAGTATGGGGCTGGGATCCCCCAGTATGGGGCTGGAACCCCCCAGTATGGGACTGGGACCCCCTAGTTTGGTTATAGGACCTCCCAGTATGGGGTCAGGGACCCCCCAGTATAGGGTCAGGGACCCCCCTCCCCATCTAGCTTTAGGATTTCCCAGTATGGATACAGGACCTGCCCAGTATGGGACTGGGACCCCCAAATGTGAATCTGGGTCCCCAACCTATGGGATCTGGGACC
>NW_011212294.1:532-1017 GCF_000146605.3 Meleagris gallopavo
TATGGGGTCTGGGACCCCCCAGTATGGGTATAGGACCAGTATGGGGTCTGGGACCCCCCAGTATGGGGCTGGGACCCCCCAGTCTGGGTATAGGACCAGTATGGGGTCTGGGACCCCCCAGTATGGGTATAGGACCAGTATGGGGTCAGGGACCCCCCAGTATGGGTATAGGACCAGTATGGGGCTGGGACCCCCCAGTATGGGTATAGGACCAGTATGGGTCTGGGACCCCCCAGTATGGGGCTGGGACCCCCCAGTATGGGTATAGGACCAGTATGGGACTGGGACCCCCCAGTCTGGGTATAGGACCAGTATGGGTCTGGGACCCCCCAGTCTGGGTATAGGACCAGTATGGGGTCTGAGACCCCCAGTCTGGGTCAGGGACCCCCCAGTATGGGTATAGGACCAGTATGGGTCTGGGACCCCCCAGTATGGGGCTGGGACCCCCCAGTATGGGTATAGGACCAGTATGGGGTCTGGGACCC
>NW_011212295.1:0-912 GCF_000146605.3 Meleagris gallopavo
CAGGGACCTCCACTGTCGCCCCTCCCGCTGTAGGTTACCCCCCCACCCCACAGCCCCTCAGTGTCCCCCACAGCTTCACCTCGGGGCTACCCCAACCCAGAGCTGTCACCTCCTGACCCCCTCTCCCCCCAGACCTTCCCCTCACCCCTCTGCTGGGATGGTTGGGTTGGGAAGGTCCTTACAGATCACAGAGCCATGGGATGGTTGGGTTGGGTTGGAAAGGTCCTGACAGGTTGCAGAGATGTGGGTTGGGCTGAAAAGGTCCTAACTGATCATATCAGCATGGGCAGTTGGGTTGGGTTGGGTTGGAAAGGTCCTGACAGGTCACAGAGCCATGGGATGGTTGGGTTGGGTTGGACAGGTCCTTACAGATCACAGAGCCATGGGATGGTTGGGTAGGGTTGGACAGGTCCTAACTGATCATATCAGCACAGGACAGTTGGGTTGGGTTGGGTTGGATTGGAAAGGTCCTGACAGGTCGCAGAGATGTGGGTTGGGCTGAAAAGGTCCTAACTGATCATATCAGCATGGGAGAGTTGGGTTGGGTTGGGTTGGAAAGGTCCTGACAGGTCACAGAGCCATGGGATGGTTGGCTTGGGTTGGAAAGGTCCTAACTGATCATATCAGCATGGGACAGTTGGGTTGGGTTGGGTTGGGTTGGAAAGGTCCTGACAGGTCACAGAGCCATGGGATGGTTGGGTTGGGCTGAAAAGGTCCTGACAGGTCACAGAGCCATGGGATGGTTGGGTTGGGTTGAAAAGGTCCTGACAGGTCACAGAGCCATGGGATGGTTGGGTTGGGTTGGAAAGGTCCTTACAGATCACAGAGCCATGGGATGGTTGGGTTGGGTTGGAAAGGTCCTAACTGATCATATCAGCATGGGACAGTTGGGTTGGGTTGGGTTGGGTTGGA
>NW_011212296.1:0-403 GCF_000146605.3 Meleagris gallopavo
CCCACATCAGCACCCATCACAGCCCCACATCAGCAACCATCACAGCCCCACATCAGCACCCTTCACAGCCCCACATCAGCACCCATCACAGCCCCACATCAGCACCCATCAAAGCCCTACATCAGCACCCATCACAGTCCCGCATCAGCACCCATCACAGCCCCACATCCGCACCCATCACAGCCCCACATCAGCACCCATCGCAGCCCCACATCGGCACCCATCGCAGCCCCACATCAGCACCCATCACAGCCCCACATCAACACCCATCACTGCCCCACACTGACACCCATCACTGCCCCACATCAGCACCCATCACAGCCCCACATCGGCACCCATCACAGCCCCACACTGACACCCATCACAGCCCCACATCCGCACCCATCACAGCCCCACATCAGCA
>NW_011212297.1:0-348 GCF_000146605.3 Meleagris gallopavo
AGACCCCATGGAGACCCATAGAGACCCATAGAGACCCATAGGGACCCACAGAGCCCCCATAGAGCCCCATAGAGCCCCATAGAACCCCATAGAGCCCCATAGAACCCCATAGAGACCCCATAGAGCCCCATAGAGACCCACAGAGACCCATAGAGACCCCATGGAGACCCATAGAGACCCATAGAGACCCATAGGGACCCATAGAACACCATAGGAACCCCATAGAGACCCATAGGAACCCCATAGAGACCCCATAGAGACCCCATAGAGACCCCATAGAGCCCCATAGAGACCCATAGAGACCCCATAGAGACCCACAGGGACCCATAGAGACCCCACAGAGACCCA
>NW_011212298.1:0-404 GCF_000146605.3 Meleagris gallopavo
AGCAGAAGAAGGAGAAGAAGCAGAAGCAGAAGAAGCAGCAGAAGAAGCAGAAGAAGCAGCAGAAGAAGCAGAAGAAGCAGCAGCAGAAGCAGAAGAAGCAGCAGCAGAAGCAGAAGAAGCAGAAGAAGCAGAAGAAGAGGCAGAAGAAGAAGCAGAAGAAGAAGCAGAAAAAGCAGAAGCAGAAAAAGCAGAAGCAGAAAAAGCAGAAGAAGAAGCAGAAGAAGAAGAAGCAGAAGAAGAAGAAGCAGAAGAAGAAGAAGCAGAAGAAGAAGCAGCAGCAGAAGCAGCAGAAGAAGCAGAAGCAGAAGAAGCAGAAGAAGAAGCAGAAGAAGCAGCAGAAGCAGAAGCAGCAGAAGCAGAAGAAGAAGCAGCAGCAGAAGCAGCAGCAGAAGCAGCAGCAGCAG
>NW_011212299.1:0-978 GCF_000146605.3 Meleagris gallopavo
TCCCAGTACACTGCCAGTATATCCCAGTATATCCCAGTACCTCCCAGTGCCCTCCCAGTACACTCCCAGTATATCCCAGTATATCCCAGTACCTCCCAGTACCCTCCCAGTACACTCCCAGTACATCCCAGTATATCCCAGTACATCCCAGTACCTCCCAGTACCCTCCCAGTACACTCCCAGTATATCCGAGTACCTCCCAGTACCCTCCCAGTACCCTCCCAGTATATCCCAGTACATTTTAGTGCTCTCCTAGTCTTTCCCAGTGCTCCTCCCAGTATATCCCAGTCCCTCCCAGTCCCCCCCAATTCCCTCCCAGTCCCTCCCAGTACACTCCCAGTATATCCCAGTATCTCTCAGTACTCTCCCAGTACACTCCCAGTATATCCCAGTATATCCCAGTATATCCCAGTATCCTCCCAGTATATCCCAGTACCCTCCCAGTACACTCCCAGTATATCCCAGTATATCCCAGTACCCTCCCAGTACACTCCCAGTATATCCCAGTACCTCCCAGTACCCTCCCAGTACACTCCCAGTATATCCCAGTACCTCCCAGTATTCTCCCAGTATCCTCCCAGTATATCCCAGTACACTCTAGTGCTCTCCTAGTCTTTCCCAGTGCTCCTCCCAGTATATCCCAGTCCCTCCCAGTTCCCCCCAATTCCCTTCCAGTCCCTCCCAGTATCTCCCAGTTCCTTCCCAGTATATCCCAGTCTCTCCCAGTTTCCCCCCATTTATCTCCCAGTTCCCTCCCAGTTTCCCTCAATCCCCTCCCAGTTCCTCCCACTCCCTCCCAGTGCCCTCCCAGTATATCCCAGTTCTTCCCAGTATACCGTAGTATATCTCAGTGCCTCCCAGTATAACCCAGTATGTCCCAGCCCTTCCCAGTGCCCTCCCAGTACAATCCCAGTATATCCCAGTCCCCCCCAGTTCCCCCCAGTCTTCTCCCAGTCCCTCCCAGTCCCCTCCCAGTCC
>NW_011212300.1:0-428 GCF_000146605.3 Meleagris gallopavo
CATCCCATCCCATCCCATCCCATCCCATCCCATCTCATCATCACATCCCATCCCATCCCATCTCATCATCTCATCTCATCCTCAATCCCATCCCATCCCATCCCATCCCTCAATCTCAATCCCATCCCATCCCATCCCATCCCTCAATCTCAATCCCATCCCATCCCATCCCATCCCATCTCATCATCTCATCTCATCCTCAATCCCATCCCATCCCATCCCATCTCATCATCTCATCTCATCCTCAATCCCATCCCATCCCATCCCATCTCATCTCATCTCATCTCATCCTCAATCCCATCCCATCCCATCCCATCTCATCTCATCCTCAATCCCATCCCATCCCATCCCATCCCATCCCATCCCATCTCATCTCATCTCATCCCATCCCATCTCATCTCATCTCATCTCATCCCATCTCATCTCAT
>NW_011212301.1:0-1018 GCF_000146605.3 Meleagris gallopavo
CCTGATCATCTTTGTGGCTCTCCTCTGGACCCTCTCCAACAGCTCTCTGTCTTTCTTGTACTGGGGGCTCCAGGCTGGACACAGTACTGCAGATGGGGCATCACAAGAGCAAAGTAGAGAAGGACAATCATGTCCACGTCCCTGCCACCCCTCTTTTGATGGAGCCCAGGATACCATTTGCTTTCTGAGCTGCAAGAGCACACTGCTGGCTCATGTTAAGCTTTTCATCCACCACGACTCCCAGGTCCTTCACCGTAAGGCTGCTCTCAAGGACTGCTCCTTCCAGCCTGTATGGATGCCTGGGATTCCTCTATCCCAAGTGCAAAACCTTGCACTTTGCTGTATTGAACCTCATTAGGTTCACCCAGGCCCACTTTTCAAGCCTGTTGAGGTCCCTCTGAATGGCATCCTTTCCTTCCACCGTGTCAACCGCACCACTCAGGTTGGTGTCATCAGCAAACTTGCTGAGGGTGCACTTGATTCCATCACTGATGTCATGGATAAAGATGTTAAACAGCACCATCCCATGACAGACTTCTGGGAGACGCCGCTCATTACCGGCCTCGACCTGAACATAGAGCCATTGATGACCACCCTCTGTCTGCAGCCTTTCAACCAATTTCTTATCCACCGAGTGGTCCACCCATCAAATCCACATCCCTCCAATTTGCAGATAAGGATGTGTTGGGGGACCATGTCAAAGGCCTTGCGTAAGTCCAGGTAAATGACATAAGTTTAAGTTTGCAGAGATGTGCAATGTGCTGACAGAACTTCCTCTGAAGAAAGTAAGTACAGGCTGATGGATGGCTTCTGGAGCTAGAGCCTCCGTTTAGAAAACAATCCCACTGACTGCATTCCACTGTGTATGAGGAGCTAGAGAAATAATTTCCAGTTGTTCAGAGGCAGTATCAACACGTAAGACCAATTCAGATGACATGAGATTTACATGTTCATCACCCAATAGAACATTCACAAAAACATTACAGAGTTTCTATGGTAATAGTCCAATTAAAAAAAA
>NW_011212302.1:0-2650 GCF_000146605.3 Meleagris gallopavo
GTCAAACTGTATTTTTCTGCCAATTTTAGTGGCGATTCTTGCAGTTTTGTGCCCATCTTTGCCCTTTTTCCTCCCGTTTTACCCCCAACTTTCGGGGCTTTTTGGGATTTGGGGTGGAAGCCGGTGGGGATTTTGGGTCAAAAAAAGCCCCAAATTTGGGTCATTTTGGGTCAAACTTGGCGTTTTTTGAGGTCACCGTTTGAGGTTTGGGGTCAAATTTGAGCTTTTTGGGAGTCAAAATTTGGGGATTTTGGTTCAACTTCGAGGTCTTTTGGGGCCATTTTGGGGCCAATTTGTGGAGTTTTGGGTCCAACTTGGGGTGAATTTTTGGGATTTTGGGTCAAACTTTGCATATTTGGGGCAATTTTTGGGGACAATTTTGGGGATTTTGGGTCAAACTGTATTTTTCTGCCAATTTTAGTGGCGATTCTTGCAGTTTTGTGCCCATTTTTGCCCTTTTTCCTCCCGTTTTACTCCCAACTTTCGGGGCTTTTTGGGCTTTGGGGTGGAAGCCGGTGGGGATTTTGGGTCAAAAAGCCCCGAATTTGGGTCATTTTGGGGCTCCCCCACCTTCCCTGCTGCTCGGGGTATTTCTGTTTGCAGTAGGACTCCAGCGCTGCGTAAACCTTCTCCCGCAGCACCTCCACCTCCGCGGGGTTCGAGAGACCTTTGGCGTCTGCGGTGGGATTGGGATTGGGATTAGGGGCTGGATTAGGGATTGGGATTGAGGTTAGGGGCTGGATTAGGGGCCAGGGATTGGGATTTGGGGCTAGATTAGGGATTGGGATTGAGGTTAGGGGCTGGATTAGGAGCCAGGGATTGGGATTTGGGGCTGGATTAGGGATTGGGATTGAGGTTAGGGGCTGGATTAGGGGCCATGGATTGGGATGTGGGGCTGGATTAGGGATTGAGATTGAGGTTAGGGGCTGGATTAGGGGCCAGGGATTGGGATTTGGGTCTGGATTAGGGATTGGGATAGAGATTAGGGGTTGGATTAGGGGCCAGGTCTTGGGATTAGGGGCTGGATTAGAGGTTGGGATTGAGGTTAGGGGCTGGATTAGGGGCCAGGGATTGGGATTTGGGGCTGGATAAGGGATTGGGATTGAGGCTAGGGGCTGGATTAGGGGACAGGGATAGGGGTTTGGGGCTGGATTAGGGATTTGGATGGAGACTAGGGGCTGCATTAGGGGCCAGGGATTGGGATTAGGACTGGGGTTAGGGATTAGGGTTGGATTAGGGGTTACTGATTGGGATAAGGGGTTGGATTAGGATTGGGATTGGGATTTGGGGCATGATTAGGGAACAGGGGTTGGGATGAGGACTGGGATTAGGGATTAGGGTTGGAAAAGCTACAGGTTGGGATTAGGGGATGGAATAGGGATTGGGATTGGGATTTGGGGCTGGAATAGGGGTCACGGGTTGGAATTAGCATTGGGACTAGGGATTAGTGTTGGATTAGGAGCTGCAGGTTGGGATTAGGGGATGGATTAGGGATTGGGACATGGATTTGGGGCTGGATTAGGGGTCAGGGGTTGGAATTGTGGCTGGGATTATGGATTATGGATGGAGTAGGGGCTACAGATTGGGATTAGCGGGTAGATTAGGGATTGGGACAGGGATTCGGGGCTGGATTAGGCGTTATGGTTTGGGATTAGGACTGGGATTAAGGATACCGATGGATTAGGGGCTACAGATTGGCATTAGGGATTGGATTTGGGATTGGGACTAGGGGTTGGGATTGGGATTAGGGGTTGGTTTAGGGGTTAGGGGCTGGGATAATCCCACCCCACAATCCCATACCACCATTCCAAACCCCATAATCCCTCCTCTTTGACCCATAATCCCTCCCCACACCCTTTAATCCCACCTCTGTGCCCCACATTCCCTCCTCTCTGCCCCATAGTCCCACCTCTGTCCCTCATAATCCTCCCCCACATCCCACACCCCAGTCCACGCCCCATAATCCGTCTGTGCCCCATAATCCCACCTCTGTGCCCCACATTCCCATCTTTGTGCTCCATAACGTCACTTCTGTGCCCCATATTCCCTCCCCATGCCCCATAATCCCACCTCTGTGCCCCACAATCCCACCTCTGTGCCCCATAATCCCAACCCACGCCCCTTAATCCCACGTCTGTGCCCCATATTCCTCCCCCACATCCCATAATCCCACCTCTGTGCCCCATAAACCCACGTCAGTGCCCCATAATCCCACCCCACACCCCATAATCCCACCCCCGTGCCCCATAATCCCGCCCCGCGCCCCAGATTAACCGGGGTTGAAGAGGATGATGGCGCGCAGGCAGCCCAGCTCCGTTTTGTCCATCCTCATGTCGCGCATCTTCGACACCAGCTCCGTCAGAACCCTGCCACAGTGGGGCAGCCGCCCCATCACTTATGGGGCAGAGCTATGGGTCAGAGCTCCCCATACCCCCACTTATGGGGCGGATCTATGGGGCAGCCCCCCACCTGTCGAAGATGGCCCCGACGCCGGCGCTGTGGGCGCTGCTGCGATGGACGTGGAGCCCCGTGGCCAAAAGGATCCCATCCTGAACCGCGATGGAGCGGTGCGAGAACGACGCGATCAGCAGCTCGTTCCAGCCTGTGGGGCGGCCCCACAACTTCAGCCCCACACGTCCCATAACTTCAG
>NW_011212303.1:0-812 GCF_000146605.3 Meleagris gallopavo
AGAGGTTGGGGTCTTGTTGGGCTCAGGGGGACAAAAGTGACCCCAAAGGGATCCCAAAGCGACCCCAAATGGGCACAGGTCTCGGTTATGGGGTTATGAGGGGAAGAGGTTGGGGTCTGTCGACCCCATGGGGACAAAAGTGACCCCAAAGTGCCACCCTGAGAGCATCACAGCACCACGACCCCACAGCGTGACCCCATCCCATGACTCCACCCCGACCCCACAACACCACAACCCCACACCATGGTCACACAACCCCACAACACCACGACCCCACACCATGGTCCCACAACCCCACAACACCGCGACCCCACACCCATGATTCCACTGGGACCCCACAACACCGGGACCCCACAACACAGGGACCCCACTCCATAACCCCACAACACCGGGACCCCACTCCATAACCCCACAACACCGGGACCCCACAGCACCACCCCATAATCCCACAACCCCACCCCATAACCGCACAACACCGGGACCCCACAGCCCCACTCCATAACCCCACAACACCAGGACCCCACAACCCCATCCCATAACCCCACAACACCGGGACCCCACAACCGCAGTCCATAACCCCACAACACCGGGACCCTACAGCCCCACCCATTAACCCTACACCAACACCGTGACCCCACAACACCGCGACACCACGATCCCACTGTGACCCCAACACCGTGACCCCACCCCATCACACCGCGACCCCACAACACCGCGACCCCACAACCCCATCCCAACACTGTGACCCCACAACCCCATCCCAACACTGTGACCCCACAACCCCCCAACGCCGTGACCGCAACCAAACGCCA
>NW_011212304.1:0-3254 GCF_000146605.3 Meleagris gallopavo
AGTCCGTGATGCTATCGGAGAGTCCGGAGATCTGGGAACCTTTACTTCGGGTGAACTCTCCCTCTCTGACTGGGCTTCCTCTATAGGTGGTGCTGGTGCTGTTGCCCCTGGAGCCTGATAGTGCTCGAATATTTTGGTTGAGTCTCTAATCTTACTTAATCTTACACATTGCTGCCTGATGCTGCAAGCCAAGCAACAGTGCTTTACTTTATTTTCCTTTGTTCCCCGCCGATCCTTCTCTAAAGCTAATATTAATGGATCATGCGATGGACCCATCCCGCAGTCTTTTTGCCACTCGGGATGATCGCGAAGGGTGAAAAACATGTCTGCATATGTTACCTCGTTCTATTTACCTTCCCTTCTTAAGAACAGCATAAGCTGTAGGATAGTATTGTAATGTATAGTTCCATTCAGAGGCCATTTTTCCTCATCCTCCAATTTGTACAGTAGCCACCACTGGTTGCAATATTTAATCAGTTTTCTTACTCAGAGTTCCTCCTGGTTCCCTAGCTATATCTTTCCAGTGTGCTAATGTACACCCCAGAGGAGATTTCCTCGGTATTTCTTTTCCCTGTGCTCCCCCCATCTTAGTCTAGTCACACTTAAACCGCGGCTGGTTCTTACCATATCGGCAAACCGAAACTCTTCTGGCAAGGTTTTCCCTTTCCCAATCCACTTAGGTATTTTACAGTTACCAAGATAATAACAGTTAACAGGACAATTAACAGATAACAAGATAAAGACAAACTTTCGCTTCATCCATCCCGGCCGTTTCCCTCGCAGGAGAACAGAAGCGCAGGTTGGGACTGTGCTCTTGCCCCGTGGCTTTGCTACGTCTCATTCACACCAGACTCACTCAGGACACACAAGACCGGTCTTAACCAAGTTCAAAATTCCTTAGAAGATATTTGGTGGTACTAGTACAATAATACAGTAGTTCAAATACATGGTACTGAATATAATAATAGATGGTAAAAGAGCATGCAAACCCAAATCTCCTGCTATCAAAGCAAGGAGAGCCCAGGCAACCTTTTGACAGAATATCCCCTATATTCTGTCACCAACCAACCCAGCCTAAGGGGGAGCAAAAAGCTCTCTTCCTCGTGTACAACTTACAGGTCCCCTTTCCCAGTCACATACCTAGTCCGCCGATGGTCCTTGTCTGCTCCTGCAGTGATCGGATGGGGAAAGGGAGTCCTGAGAAATCTCAGGGAGCGCCAAAGGCCGGTCCTGCAGCTGAACAGAGTGGGTCACATCTGGGTCGCCAAATTGACATGCGGAAAATCAAACCCTATAGCCTGTAAGGTTATAGAGAAGGTATGTTTTATTGGCAATTGCACAAAAGCCCTGGTGCAAGGGGGATAACTCCTCCAAGCTTGCACACCATCTGGAAAAATCGTGCTACAGATATAGGGCGAACTAATACATAATCAATAGTTTCCTGGAATTCTGATATGTATTCATTATACCCCAAAGCATGCAGACCCTCCTCTGTTGCACGTGCATAGTGGGTCGTGGATTGAAGAATTTTGTTGTCTTTTTCTTGAAGGCTTCTGGCCATCCTCGCCATAACTCCTGACAGAGAAGGGGGGCATCCCCCAAACTAGTTTCGTCTCGCTCTGTGGACATCTAATCACCTCCCTGCTAGATGTCTCAAACCTTATCAGCATGGCCTTCATCCCCCTCACTATCCCAGACCCCATGTCTGCTATCCCCCTTTCTCTAACGAGCTCTACATTCCTGCTTCTATAAACTATTCCCTAACTATCCCCCTCTATCCTCCCCATTCTCAGTTACTGTGAAACCTTCTTTTTGCCTTTTACTTTTTCTTATGGGCCCCCTTTTCCACTATTTTTCCACTGTTCCTACTATTTCCAATAGTAGGGCTATTGAAGAACAACAAAATAAACATCAGATAGATTGTGATGCCAAAATTGAGGTGGCTCAAATAGACCTGGATTGGCAGAACAAGGGTGAATTATTTCCAGCTCAGTGGGCCCATGAGACCTTGGGCCATCAAGGCAGGGATGCAACATAGAAGTGGGCTAGGGACCGAGGGGTGAACTTAATTATGGACACCATTGCACAGGTTATTCATGACTGTGAAACATGTGCCATAATTAAACAAGCCAAGAGGATGAAACCTCTCTGGGGGGGAAGGGCAATGGCAAAAGTATAAATACAGTTTGTCGTGGCAGGTTGATTATATCACCTTGCCACAATCTTGCAATGGTAAGTGCTATGTGCTTACTATGGTAGAGGCAACCACTGGGTGTCTTGAAACATATGCAGTACCCCATGCTACCGCCTGAAACACCATATTAGGTCTTGAGAAACAAGTCCTAACGTGACGTGAGCTTGCAGAAAGAATTGAGTCAGATAATGGGACTCATTTCAAAAATTCCCTTGTAAATACTTGGGACAAATATCATGGTATTGAGTGGATTTATCATATCCCCTATCGTGCACTGGTTTCTGGTAAAATTGAACGATACAATGGGTTGTTAAAAACCATGTTGAAAGCAATGGGTGGTGGAATATTTAAGCAATGGGAGAAGCATTTGGCAGAAGCCACCTGGTTGGTTAACACACGAGGATTTATCAATAGCAATGGTCCTGCCAGCTTCCTCCATACTGTAGAGGGTGATAAGGTCCCTGTAGAACATGTAAAGAACATATTTAGAAAAGCAGTTTGGGTCTTTCCAGCTTCTGGGAAGGGCAAACCTCTCCATGGAACTGTTTTTGCCTAGAGACCTGAGTCCATTTGGTGGGTGATGCAGAAAAATCGGGTTGTTCAATGTGTTCCACAAGGGAATTTGATGCTGGGGGAGTGCAGTCAGTAATTCCATGTCTGTATATAGGTTTGTGTATGTGTGTGCTTATTGCTTGTTAATTTTTTTTTGTTTGTTTTTATATATTAAGCATGATGTAGAGATGTGGAATGTTATGGTTTTATGACTTTTGGTTATCGGTATTCCACATCATAACATCATGTAGTGTACTGGGATTTAAAGAGTTAATGTTCCAGTTCTGGGTACCTGTCCCAGAAGAGAAAAACTACTACATTCCCCAGAAGAGTGTTTGCTGTGCTGTTATCATTTATGCTCAGGGGGAACAGATATAAGGCCTTGGTAGGTCATCTGATGTCCCTTTTTTTCCTTCGGCTCTCCTCCCTGCTACTCGACCCACATGCACATCACCTCAGCATTATGGTGAGGCCTATCCACCTTTCGGACACTCTCTCTCATTATATT
>NW_011212304.1:3274-5212 GCF_000146605.3 Meleagris gallopavo
TTATTAGCTTCAATTCTAATTATATTGTATTATAGTGTGTTATCTTGTCTTCCGATACCATATTTAGTAAATTAGTTTGTTTCTCTTCAGATCGTTGCCGCTGTTTTTAGTTATTTGGGGTCCTCTGTTTTCCTTTTCTGGAGGCGCAGATTTTGCGAAATCCCTCTGCCCTGATAGTCATGGAACTGGGCTGAACCAGCCCATAAGCCATTGACATCAGGCAAGAGCCAAATGCAATCTCTGAACCATGTCAAAATCCCCCTCCGCTCTACTTCTTTGTGGATCGCACCACAAACATCATGTGGATCAGTGGCATGCAATCTGGTTCATTCCTCAGGCTCGCTAGTCTGAGGTCTAAAGGGCCATTGTCCTTATAATCATGGTTGTTTACAGCAGCTTCCACCACAGGAGAAGCAGTGAGCTCTGTTGGGACGGTAGATTCTGCATGTTCTTTTAGTGATTCAATATCTGATCTCAAGGGATCCAAGAGGTCTTTAGCCACAGGGTCAGAGCATGTAGCTGTGTCTTATAGCCTCGCTCCCTTTGTCCCACGTCTCTGTGTCATAGATCGTAATCCCATCTACTCCTACATTACGTGATCCACAACAAAAGTCGCGTTAAACTGAAGCTTTCCACTTTAGCGTGGTGCTTCTGCAAAATCGTTTCCATTATTTTGCAAGCCATTTCCTGCACCTTTGTTATACTTGTTCTCGTTGCTCCCCGTTGCTCACCTCCATCCTGCAGAAATTATTCTGGCTGTGCAGCCTGGTCCTGTTTCTTTTCAGCAGTTTTAGGCTCCAACTTCCTTTCAGCGACTCTTGGGTCATGCTTCCTCTCAGCACCCCTGATTTCTGCTTCCTTTCAGCAGTTTTCAGGTCCATCTTCCTTTCAGCGGCCCTTGGGTCATGCTTCCTCTCAGCAGCCCTAATTTCTTGCCACCAGTCAACTTGATAGCTGATTATCTCCCGAGGCTGACTTTGATACAGGGTCCCTGTTCAGACGCCATTTGTGGCAGGAGAGTCACAAACTCTATTGCTGGTGCAGAACGAAGACCTTTACTGTACGTGCTTACAACCTTTTATACCCGTGCAACAACCCCTTGGTCACGTGTACCAACCAGGCGCCTCATGCGTGTTTACATCTGGTGCAAGTAGCTACCAAGCTTGTTTACTCATTTGCAAGGTAATGACTTTCTTTGTCTCACATTTCTATTTTATTTTTTAACTATTTCCTTTCTTTGAAAATGGATCCTGATTGTCTGTCAAGAGATATTTTAGTTTTAAAAGTAAAGGTACAGGTTGTGCTACAAGTAGAATTTCCCACATTTTTTATCTTTCTATAGTGTCTGGAGAAAATGCATTAAGTCTAATAAAAGATGACTGTCACTGATATATAACTCAGGAATTTCTCTGTCACTTTTTTAGATACCACTTTAATATACAAGATTACCTTTAAAATACATACATTGAATAACAAGGTGCTGTGACAAGTGCAATTTTTTGAACAGAGATTTTTATTCATTAACATAATGCAAAATATGGCAGTAACTCCCAGCACAGTAGAGCCATCTACAGAAGAAATCAGTGAGATGGATGTAGTTGGTGCACTTTCAGCAACATCAGAAGATTTCTGTAGCACCTGTGCCCTTCTTCATCCTCAGTGTGACACTGGGGTCACACATGGAGACTTTTACTGCTTTTGCTACTTCATGGGCACATCCTAATATCATAACAATAGATTTCATGGGATTGTACTGTCATAGTTTCATGATTTTTTTGTTATTGGTTGTCATGGTTTCATGATTTTTGGTTATCAGTATTCCACATCATAACATCATGTAATGCACTGGGGGTTTGACAGAAGAAATCAGAAGGCCGATCCACCTTCCAGACACACACACTCTCTCTCTCTCCTTATATTCTGCTGATACTATATTTA
>NW_011212305.1:0-2361 GCF_000146605.3 Meleagris gallopavo
AATTTTTTTTTTTGAATGAAGCGGTGAAGCAGAGGCAGATCCCTTTGCAAAGCAGCCTGCACAGCAGAGCCCAGCCCAGCCCCAGTGATGGGGCACCCATAGGGGCAGGACAGCCCCAGTGGTGGGGCACAGTAGGGCCAGCACAGCCCCCATTAACAGAACGGCCCCAAGGAACAGCGCAGCCTCCAGTGATGGGGCAGAGCAGCCCCCCAGGGACAGCACAGCCCCAAGTGACCACACAGCCCCCAGTGATGGGGCAGAGCAGCCCCCCAGGGACAGCACAGCCCCCACTGACAACAGCACAGCCCCCAGTGATGGGGCAGAGCAGCCCCCATTGACAACACAGCCCCAAGTGACCACACAGCCCCCAGGGACAGCTCAGCCCCCAGTGCCATTGCAGCCCCGCTGACCGCAGGGACAGCGCAGCCCCCATTGACAGCGCAGCCCCCCAGGGGCAGCACATCCACAGCACTGCGGTTCCCCTCCTGTCCCCACTGACTGTCCTCTCCTCTCCTTTCCCTCCCCAAGAACCCAACAAGCCTCCACCAGTGGCCAACGGCGAGCTGCGCCTCAACGGCAAGGGGAAGAAGCTGCGCAAACCACGCACCATCTACTCCAGCCTGCAGCTGCAGGCCCTCAACCAACGCTTCCAGCAGACCCAATACCTGGCGCTGCCCGAGCGTGCCGAGCTGGCGGCCCAGCTGGGGCTCACCCAGACCCAGGTAGGGCTGAGCCCCCCGACCCCGACACCCGGTGCCTCCCCAGGGGACGTTGGTGGCGCACGCACGGATTGAGTCCGGATCGGGGCGCGTTGGAGCCGTGCCGTGCAGCCGGCGCCGCCGGGGCCCTGCGGGTGGGATTTGGGGTGCCCTCCTCGCACCTCCCAGAGGCAGAGGGACTTTCCCAGCCCTGGAGCCTGGCTGCTGGCCCAGCCGTGCCCGGCGTTGGGCGGCCCCGCGCCGCGGGATGGGGTGAGTGGGTTTTTGAAGGCGATGGGGAGAGACAGGCAGGCGGCAGCGGTGCAGCCCGGAGCCAGGGGCGAAGCGAGCTCATAAAGACGGGGAAGAGGAGGCAAGTGGGAACCTGCCGACAGCGCGGGGGGGACCGTGGGGAGGAATGAGTGGGGCCACCACCCCGAGCAGAGCGCTGCGGGCCCCACCGCGCCGCGCCCCAGCAGTGCTCCTGTGCCCGGGTTGGGCTGGAGGGGGCACAGCTGGGGGGACACATGGGGACACACGGGGCTGGAGGCTCTTGAGTTGCTCTCTGCTCTCCCTGTTTCCCTTATCGTCTTCTCCTCCAGCTCCTCGTGGTGGATTCTCTAGTGGCTCGCATAGGGTTGGGTTCGTCTCGTGGACCCTCACACAGGTGGGGGGATGAAACAGCTGCAAAATAATGGGACCTGAGGGGTGGGACACTGCCCAGCGGTGCGACCTTCTCCACATCCCTGCTCACCCCACTCTCACCCACAGGTCAAAATCTGGTTCCAGAACAAGCGCTCCAAATACAAGAAGATCATGAAGCAGGGCTCGAGTGCGCCCGATGGGGAGCAGCACCTGCACACCTCCTCCTCACTGTCCCCCTGCTCCCCCAGCATCCCCCCGCTCTGGGACATCCCTGTGCCGGGCAAAGGGCCCCCGCTGCCCCCCAACAACTACATCAGCAGCTTTGGAGCCTGGTACCAGCCGCACCCTCAGGACTCCATGCCCCGTGGTCCCATGATGTGACACCACTATGGCTGCAGCACCCAGCGGCTCCGGGAGGGCCAGCAAGGGGGGGACGTGCCTCCGAGCCCTGATGGGCGATGCTATGGGGAACCCCAGCAAATGGAGGATGAAGAAGAGGAGGAGGAAGGTGACCGCTGTCTGCAGGGACCCCCACTGTGGGCTGAAGTGAGATGTCCCCGGCACAGAGCCCTGGAATGGGCGGGACAGGACTTGGCCAAGCTGCAGCCCCAAGGTCCATGGGCACAGAGGGGCTGGAGGGGTCCCCGGACCCCCCTGCTCCTGGACCTGGCTTTATTTATAAGCACCATCTGTGAACCTATGTGCCTCCTGTTATAAATAGGCTGTACAATTGTAAAGTAAAGACTGCTCCTCGGTACCTGCTGCCGTGTGCTGAGGGTCTGCATGGCCTGGGGAGAATGCTCCTGTGGGATGGGGGCACCCAAACAGGGGCCAGGTACCCCCAGACCCCCCCAACCCCACATCTGTGCAGGACCCACCACTATTTTCAGACCCACTGCTCCCAAATAGAGGCACAATTACAATAATTGTGGAGCCAGGCTCCTCGGTGAGGGGCTTCTCGCCACCTTCTCGGGGTAATTATGGGCAATTTGCAGCTATTGAAGCTGTCTTCCTTAAT
>NW_011212306.1:0-547 GCF_000146605.3 Meleagris gallopavo
CGCCGATGAACCCGAGTGGGTGAAGACGGAGCGGGAGCAGTTTGTGGAGTTCCGCGATAAGAACCGGGACGGGAAGATGGACAAGGAGGAGACGCGCGATTGGATCCTGCCCTCCGACTACGACCACGCCGAGGCCGAAGCGCGGCACCTCGTCTACGAGTCCGACCAGGACAAGGTGCGCCGGCCCGCAGCCCGCAAATCGGGTCCGCCATCCCGTAACCAGCGTGATAGTATGGGGGGCCGGCCATCCCATAGCCAGCATCCTGGAGGGTCCGCCATCCCATAACCTGATGGCCTGTAGGGTCCGGCATCCCATAACCAGCATCCTGTAGGGTCCGCCATCCCATAACCTGATGGCCTGTAGGGTCCAGCATCCCATAACCTGATGGCCTGTAGGGTCCGGCATCCCATAACCTGATATTATGGGGGATCCGGCCATCCCATAACCTGATGGCCTGTGGGGTCCAGCATCCCATAACCTGATATTATGGGGGATCCGGCCATCCCATAACCTGATGGCCTGTAGGGTCCGGCATCCCATAACCTG
>NW_011212307.1:0-827 GCF_000146605.3 Meleagris gallopavo
GTCCCCAGTCCCTGTCCCCATGGCCCCTCCATGTCCCACATCCCCATGTCCCCAGTCCCTGTCCCCACATCTCCTTCATGTCCCCAGTCCCTGTCCCCACGTCCCCTTCATGTCCCCATGGCCCCAAACCTTGTCCCCATGTCCCCTTCATGTCCCCAGTCCCTGTCCCCATGGCCCCTTCATGTCCCCATGGCCCCAGTCCCAGTCCCTGTCCCCATGTCCCCCATGTCCCCTCCATGCCCCCCGTGTCCCTCTGTCCCCTCCACGTCCCCCATATCCCTGTCCCCCCACTTGCCTCTCATCCCTCCATGTCCCTCTGTCCCCTCCATGTCCCCCATGTCCCTCTGTCCCCTCCATGTCCCCTCCATGTCCCCTCCATGCCTCCCATGTCCCTCTGTCCCCTCCATGTCCCCCATGTTCCCTCCATGTTTCCCATGTCCCTCTGTCCCCTCCATGTCCCCTCCATGCCCCCCATGTCCCTCTGTCCCCTCCATGCCCCCCATGTCCCTCTGTCCCCTCCATGTCCCCCATGTCCCCTCCATGTCTCCCATATCCCTCTGTCCCCTCCATGACCCCCATGTTCCCTCCATGTCTCCCATGTCCCTCTGTCCCCTCCATGTCCCCTCCATGTCCCCTCCGTGCCCCCCATGTCCCTCTGTTCCCTCCATGCCCCCCATGTCCCTCTGCTCCCTCCATGTCCCTCCGTCCCCTCCATGCCCCCCATGTCCCTCTGTCCCCTCCATGCCCCCCATGTCCCCCTGCTCCCTCCATGTCCCTCCGTCCCCTCCATGCCCCCCATGTCCCTCTGTCCCCTCCATGCCCCCCAT
>NW_011212308.1:0-470 GCF_000146605.3 Meleagris gallopavo
TCATCCTACAGTGTCACCCAGTCACCCTAAAGTGTCACCCTGTCACCCTAAAATGTCACCATGTCACCCCATTGTCACCCTGTCACCCCACAGTGTCACCCTGTCACCCTAAAATGCCGCCATGTCCCCCACCCAGCGTCACCATGACACCCCACAGTGTCACCTTGTCACCTCCTCTTGTCACCCTGCCCCTCTCATTGTCACCGTGCCCCCCTGTAATGTCACCCTGTCACCCCATAGTGTCACCATGTCACCCCATAGCATCAACCTGTCACCTCCTCTTGTCACCCTGTCACCTCCTCTTGTCACTGTGTCCCCCCCAGGGTCACCCTGTCACCCCACTGTGTCACCCTGTCACCCCAAAATGTCACCATGTCACCCCACAGTGTCACCATGTCACCCCACAGTGTCACCCTGTCACCTCCTCTTGTCACATTTGTCACCTCATTGTCACCTTGTCACCTCGTCAC
>NW_011212309.1:0-791 GCF_000146605.3 Meleagris gallopavo
CAGAAGACCTCCAAGGGCCACTCAGAGCCACCCAGAGGTCATCCAGGGCCACCAAGTGTCCTCCCAGGGCCACCAGGAGGCACCCAGGGCCACCAGAAGTCCTCCCAGGGCCACCATGGAGTCATCCAGGAGCCACCCAGGGCCACCAAGGGTCATCTCAGGGCCATCAGAAACCACTCAGGGCCATCAGAAACCACCCAGGGCCACCAAAAGTCCTCCCAGGGCCACCATGGAGTCATCCAGGAGCCACTCAGGGCCACCAAGGGTCATCTCAGGGCCATCAGAAACCACCCAGGGCCACCAAAAGTCCTCCTAGGGCCACCATGGGGTCATCCAGGGCCACCAAGGGTCACCATGGGGTCATCCAGGGCCACCAAGGGCCACCATGGGGTCATCCAGGGCCACCAAAAGTCCTCCTAGGGCCACCATGGGGTCATCCAGGGCCACCAAGGGTCACCATGGGGTCATCCAGGGCCACCCAGGGCAACCAAAAGTCCTCCCAGGGCCACCATGGGGTCATCCAGGGCCACCAAGAGTCATTTCGGGGCCATCAGAAACCACCCATGGCCACCAGAAGTCCTCCCAGGGCCACTCAGAGCCACCCAGAGGTCATCCAGGGCCACCAAGTGTCACCTCAGGGCCATCAAAAACCAGCCATGGCCACTGAGGGTCTTCCCAGGGCCACCATGGGGTCATCCAGGGCCACCAAGGGTCATCTCGGGGCCATCAGAAACCACCCAGGGCCACCAAAAGTCCTCCCAGGGCCACCATGGGGTCATCCAGGGCCACCA
>NW_011212310.1:0-560 GCF_000146605.3 Meleagris gallopavo
GACAACTTGGGGACCCCTGGGCCACCTTGATGGGGGCTGGGGACATTTTGGGGTCACCCTGGGTGGGTTGGGGACATCCTGGGGACCCCTGGAGTGGGCTGGGGCCACCTTGATGGGGGCTGGGGACACTTTGGGGACATCATGGATGGGTTGGGGTCACCCTGGGATGGATTGAGGACCTCCTGAGTTGGGTTGGGGGCATTTTGGGATGGGGTCACATGGGGCAATCGGGGACCCCCTGGGATGGGTTGGGGTCACCCTGGGTGGATTGGGGACACCTTGGGGACATCGTGGATGGGTTGTGGCCACCTTGATGGGGGCTGGGGACACTTTGGGGACGTCATGGATGGGTTGGGGACCCCTGGGATGGGTTGAGGCCACCTTGATGGGGGCTGGGGACACTTTGGGGACATCGTGGGTGGGTTGGGGTCACCCTGGGATGGATTGAGGACCCCCTGAGTTGGGTTGGGGACATTTTGGGATGGGGTCACATGGGGCAATCGAGGACCCCCGGGGACGGGGTGGGAGCAGTTTGGGGTGGGCCGGGGGTGGGCTGGGGT
>NW_011212310.1:1514-3149 GCF_000146605.3 Meleagris gallopavo
GTGTCCCTGTGGTGTCCCTGGGGGTGTCCCTAAAGGTGTCCCTGGGGTGTCCCTAAAGGTGTCCCTGGGGGGTGTCCCTAAAGGTGTCTCTAGGGTGTCCCTAGGGTGTCCCTGGAGGGTGTCCCTAAAGGTGTCCCTAGGGGTGTCCTTGGTGGGTGTCCCTGGGGAGTGACCCTAAAGGTGTCCCTAGGATGTCCTGGGGGTGTTCTTTGGGGGTGTCCCTGGAGGTGTCCCTGGAGGTGTCCCTAAAGGTGTCCCTAAAGGTGTCCCTAGGGGTGTCCCTGTGGTGTCCCTGGGGGTGTCCCTAAAGGTGTCCCTGAAGCTGTCCCTAGGGGTGTCCCTGTGGTGTCCCTGGGGGTGTCCCTAAAGGTGTCCCTAGGATGTCCTGGGGTGTCCCTAAAGGTGTCCCTGAAGCTGTCCCTAGGGGTGTCCCTGTGGTGTCCCTGGGGGTGTCCCTAAAGGTGTCCCTAGGATGTCCTGGGGGTGTTCTTTGGGGGTGTCCCTAGGGGTGTCCCTGTGATGTCCCTGGAGGTGTCCCTAAAAGTGTCCCTAGGATGTTCTGGGGTGTCCCTAAAGGTGTCCCTGGGGGGTGTCCCTAAAGGTGTCCCTAAAGGTGTCTCTAGGGTGTCCCTAGGGTGTCCCTGGAGGGTGTCCCTAAAGGTGTCCCTAGGGGTGTCCTTGGTGGGTGTCCCTAAAGGTGTCCCTAGGGGTGTCCTTGGTGGGTGTCCCTGGGGGGTGACCCTAAAGGTGTCCCTGGGATGTCCTGGGGGTGTTCTTTGGGGGTGACCCTAAAGGTGTCCCTAGGGGTGTCCCTGTGATGTCCCTGGGGGTGTCCCTAAAGGTGTCCTTGGTGGGTGTCCCTGGGGAGTGACCCTAAAGGTGTCCCTAGGGTGTTCTGGGGGTGTTCTTTGGGGGTGTCCCTAAAGGTGTCCCTGAAGGTGTCCCTAGGGATGTCCTTGGGGTGTTCCTGGGGTGTCCCTAAAGGTGTCCCTAGGGGTGTCCCTGGGGGGGGGCGCTGGGAGGTGTCCTTAGGGTGTCCCTGGGGGGTGTCCCTAAAGGTGTCCCTAGGATGTCCTGGGGGTGTCCCTAAAGGTGTCCCTAAAAGTGTCTCTTGGGTGTCCCTGGGGTGTCCCTAAAGGTGTCCCTAGGGTGTCCCGATGGTGTCCCTAAAGGTTTCCCTGAGGGTGTCCCTGGGGTGTCCCTGGGGTGTCCCTAAAAGTGTCCCTAGGGGTGTCTGTCCCTAAAGGTGTCCCTAGGGTGTCCCTAAAAGTGTCCCCAAGGGTGTCCCTGGGGTGTCCTTGTGGGTGGACACCCCCAGCCACCACCACCACTGCTGTGTGTCCCCCCCCCCCCAGGACGTTCAATGACGAATCGGCGCTGGGGATTCGCCGCATTCTGTCCCAGTCCACCGACTCCCTGAATGTGAGGAACCGCACGCTGTCTGTGGAGTCCCTCATCGATGAAGGTGGGGACGCGGGGGTGGGGACACGGGGGATTGGGGACACGGGGGACTGGGGACACGGGACAGTGGGACCTGGGGGCGTGGGGATGTGGGGACGCAGGGATTTGGGTAGAGGGGGATGTGAGGATGTGGGGACGTGAGGATGTGGGGAGATGGGGATGTGGGGAGATGAG
>NW_011212311.1:0-669 GCF_000146605.3 Meleagris gallopavo
CCCACCCCACTGCCCCCATCCCCATTCTACTGCTCCCAGTTTCCATCCCATCACTCCCAGTTCCCACCCCACTGCTCCCAGTTCACATCCCATCACTCCCAGTTCCCACCCCACTGCTCCCAGTTTCCATCCCATCACTCCCAGTTCCCACTCCACTGCTCCCAGTTTCCATCCCATCACTCCCAGTTCCCACCCCACTGCTCCCAGTTCCCACTCCACTGCTCCCAGTTCCCACCCCACTGCTTCCAGTTCCCACTCCACTGCTCCCAGTTCCCACCCCACTGCTTCCAGTTCCCACCCCACTGCTCCCAGTTCCCATCCCATCACTCCAGTTCCCACCCCATTACTCCCAGTTCCCACTCCACTGCTCCCAGTTCCCATCCCATCACTCCCAGTTCCCACCCCATTACTCCCAGTTCCCATACCACTGCTCCCAGTTCCCACCCCACTGCTCCCAGTTCCCATCCCATCACTCCCAGTTCCCACCCCATTGCTCCCAGTTCACATCCCATCACTCCCAGTTCCCACCCCACTGCTCCCAGTTCCCATCCCATCACTCCCAGTTCCCACTCCACTGCTCCCAGTTCCCACCCCACTGCTCCCAGTTCCCATCCCATCACTCCAGTTCCCACCCCATTACTCCCAGTTCCCACTCCACTGCTCCCAGTT
>NW_011212312.1:0-805 GCF_000146605.3 Meleagris gallopavo
AATACCTCTTTTTACACGAAAATACCCCTTTTTCTCCCACAAATACCCGTTTTTAACTGAAAATAACCGCTTCATCTCCGACAAATAACCGTTTTTACACGAAAATACCCCTTTTTCTCCCACAAATACCCGTTTTTACACAAAAATACCCCTTTTTCTAACACAAATACCCGTTTTTACACAAAAATACCCCTTTTTCTCCATGAAATACCTCTTTTTATATGAAAATACCCCTTTATCTCCCACAAATACCCGTTTTTACACGAAAATACCCCTTTTTCTCCAACAAATACCTGTTTCTACTCCAAAATACCCCTTTTTCTCCCACAAATACCTGTTTTTACACAAAAATACCCCTTTTTCTCCCACAAATACCTGTTTTTACACAAAAATACCCCTTTTTCTCCCACAAATACATGTTTTTACACAAAAAAACCCTTTTGCTCCGAGAAATACCCGTTTTTACACGTAAATACCACATTTTCTGCACCAAATACCCGTTTATACACAAAAATACCACTTTTTCTCACACAAATACCTGTTTTTAACCGAAAATACCCCTTTTTCTCCGAGTAATACCCCTTTTTACACAAAAATACCCCTTTTTCTCCCACAAATACGTGTTTTTACATGAAAATACACATTTTCTGCAAGAAATACCTGTTTCTACACGAATATACCCCTTTTTCTCCCACAAATACCTGTTTTTACACGAAAATACCCCTTTTTCTCCCACAAATACCTGTTTTTACACGAAAATACCCCATTTACTCCCTCAAATACCTGTTTTTAACCGAAAATACAA
>NW_011212313.1:0-783 GCF_000146605.3 Meleagris gallopavo
TCTGACCCCATAACCCCCTTCCTGACCCCATAACCACCCCATAGACCCCATAACACCCTTCCTGACCCCATAATCACCCCATAGAGACCTCATAACCCTTTTTCCTGACCCCATAACCACCCCTTAGACCCCATAACCCCATAGAGACCCCATATCTGTCCCATAGCCCCCATAACCCCATAGGGACCCTATAACCACCCTATAGACCCCATAACCCCCTTCCTGACCCCATAACCACCCCACAGACCCCATAACCACCCCATAACCCCATAGAGACCCATATCTGTCCCATAGACCCCATAACCACCCCACAGATCCCATAACCCCATAAAGACCCCATAACCCCCTTCCTGACCCTGTAACCTCCTTCCTGACCCCATAACCACCCCACAGACCCCATAACCACCCCACAGACCCCATAACCACCCCACAGACCCCATAACCCCATAGAGACCCCATAACCCCCTTCCTGACCCTATAACCTCCTTCCTGACCCCATAACCACCCCACAGACCCCATAATCACCCCACAGACCCCATAACCCCATAGAGACCCCATAACCGTCCCATAACCCCATAGAGACCCCATATCTGTCCCATAGACCCCATAACCACCCCACAGACCCCATAACCCCATAGAGACCCCATAACCACCCCATAACCCCATAGAGACCCATATCTGTCCCATAGACCCCATAACCACCCCACAGACCCCATAACCCCATAGAGACCCCATAACCCCATAAAGACCCCATAACCCCCTTCCTGACCCTGTAACCTCCTT
>NW_011212315.1:0-716 GCF_000146605.3 Meleagris gallopavo
TTATCTATCTATCTATCTATCTGTCTATCGCCCCATCCGTTATCTATCTATCTGTCTATCGCCCCATCCGTTATCTATCTATCTATCTGTCTATCGCCCCATCCGTTATCTATCTATCTGTCTATCGCCCCTTCCGTTTTATATCTATCTATCTGTCTATCGCCCCATCCGTTATCTATCTATCTATCGCCCCATCCGTTATATCTATCGCCCCATAAGTTATATCTATCTATCTATCTATCGCCCCATCCGTTATATCTATCTATCTATCTATCGCCCCATCCGTTATATCTATCTATCTGTCTATCGCCCCATCCGTTATCTATCTATCTGTCTATCTATCGCCCCATCCGTTATCTTTCTATCTATCTGTCTATCGCCCCATCCGTTATCTATCTGTTTATCTGTCTATCGCCCCATCCGTTATCTATCTGTCTATCTGTCTATCGCCCCATCCGTTATCTATCTATCTATCTTTCCATCGCCCCATCTGTTATCTATCTATCTATCTATCTGTCCATCGCCCCATCCGTTATCTATCTATCTATCTGTCTATCGCCCCATCGGTTATCTATCTATCTGTCTATCGCCCCATCCGTTATCTATCTATCTGTCTATCTGTCTATCGTCCCATCCGTTATCTATCTATCTGTCTATCGCCCCATCCTTTATCTATCTGTCTATCGCCCCATCCGTTATCTATCTATCTGTCTATC
>NW_011212316.1:0-560 GCF_000146605.3 Meleagris gallopavo
CCCCACTATTGATAGTACAGGCTGGCAGGGAAGAAGGTGGTGAGAAAAGCCTGAAGGCTATCAAAGATGACTTCAGGGGACTGGGGCGGGTAGTTGAAGGAACAGGTGTGCAGGTAGTTATTACATCTGTACCTTCAGTGGCAGGAAACGATACTGAGATGAGCCTAAAAACCCATCTCTTGAACACATGGCTTAAGAGTTGGTGCAAATGCAGGAGTTTTGTTTTTTTTGGTCATGGGGCAATTTACTCGGCACCTGGCATGATGGCTGCAAATGGAAGCAGCCTGTCTCCATGGGGAAAGAGGGTTCTAGCCAAGGAACTGGCGGGACTTATTGACAGGTGTTTAAACTAGGTATGAAGGGGGAAGGGGACAAAATGAGGACTGCTGGGACTGAGGGGGCAGTTTGATGCTCCAAACAGAACTTGATGAGTGGAGACAGTGGAGTTCAAAGGCTTGGAAAGGGGTGGGGGGATGCTGCTTCTCTTAAGTGTCTGTATACTAATGCGTGTAGCATGGGAAATAAACAGGAAGAGCTGGAGTTCTGCGTGCGGTCGCGAG
>NW_011212317.1:0-1989 GCF_000146605.3 Meleagris gallopavo
TCCCTCCCTCCCTCCCTCTCTCCATCCATCCACTCCTCCATCTCTCCTCCTCTCCCTTCCATCCCTCCCTCCCTCCCTCTCTCCATCCATCCACCCCTCCATCCCTCCTCCTCTCCCTTCCATCCCTCCCTCCCTCCCTCTCTCCATCCATCCACTCCTCCATCTCTCCTCCTCTCCCTTCCATCCCTCCCTCCCTCCCTCTCTCCATCCATCCACCCCTCCATCCCTCCCTCTCATTTCCTCTCTACCATTCCTTCTTCTCTCTATCCATCCATCTCTCCCTCTCTCCACCCATTCCTCCATCCCTCCCTATCCATCCACCCCCTCATCCATCCCACTCTCCCTCCCTCCTTCCCTCTCTCCATCCCTTTCTCCGCTCCTCTCCCCCTCCATCCCTCCCTCCCTCTCTCCAACCCTCCATCCATCCCTTTCTCCATCTCTCCCTTCCTCCCTCTATCCTCCCTCTTTCCCTTCCTCTCTCCCATCACTCCTCCTTCTCTCCATCCATCCATTCCTCCATCCATCCCCCTCTACCTCCCTTCCATCCCCCTCTGCTTCCCTCCCTCCTTCTCTCCATCCATTCACTCCTCCATCCATCCTCCATCACCATCTCTTCTCTCCATCCAACCATCCCTCTCCCTTCCCCCCTCCCTCCTTCCCTCCATTCCTCCCTTCGTCCATCCCTCCCTTCCTTCCTCTCTCCATCCATCCTCCATCATCATTCCTCTTTCTCTCCATCCATCCTTCTCTCTATCTATCCTCCATCACCCTCTCTCCTCTCCATCCAATCATCCTTCTCCCTTCCCCCCTCCCTCCTCCCCTCCATCCCTCCCTCTGTCCATCCCTCCCTTCCTCCCTCTCTCCATCCATCCTCCATCATCATTCCTCCCTCTCTCCATCCATCCTTCTCTCCATCCATCCACTCCTCCCTCCCTCTCTCTCCTCCCTCTCCATCCACCCTTCATCACCATCTCTCCTCTCCAACCATCCTCTCCCTTCTCTCCTCCCTCCTTCTCTCCATCCATCCACTCCTCCATCTCTCCCTTCCTCCCTCTCTCCATCCATCCTCCATCATCGTTCCTCCCTCTCTCCATTCCTCTCTCCATCCATCCACTCCTCCATCCCTCCCTCCATCCTCCATCACCATCTCCCCTCCCATCCAATCATCCCTCTCCTTTCCCCCCTTCCACTCCTCCCTTCCCTCCCTTCCTCCTCCCTTCCTTCCCCCCTCTCTCCATCCATCCACCATCCCTCCCTCCCTCCTCCATCATCATCTCTCCTTCTCTCCATCCAATCATCCCTCTCCCTTCTTCTCTCCCTCCATCCCTTCCTTCATCCTTCCCTTTCTCCCTCTCTCCATCCATCCTCCATCATCATCCCCCCTTCTCTCCATCCATCCACTCCCTCATCCCTCCCTCCCTCCTCCATAACCATCTCTCCTTCTCTCCATCCAAACATCCCTCTCCCTTCTCCCCTCTCTCCTTTCCTCCATCCCTCCCTTTGTCCATCCCTCCCTTCCTCCCTCTCTCCATCCACCCTCCATCACCATCCCTCCCTCTCTCCATCCACCCTCCATCAGCATCCCTCCCTCTCTCCATCCACCCTCCATCCTCCCTCCCTCTCACCATCCATCCTCCATCAGCATCCCTCCTTCTCTCATCCATCCCACCCTTCTCCATTCCTTCCTCCATCCTCCCTCCCTCTCTCCATCCATCCTCCATCACCATCCCTCCTTCTCTCCACCCCCCCTCCATCCATCCACTCCTCCATCCTCCCTCCCTCTCTCCATCCACCCTCCATCACCATCCCTCCTTCTCTCCACCCCCCCTCCATCAGCATCCCTCCCTCCATCAGCATCCCTCCCTCTCACCATCCATCCTCCATCACCATCCCTCCTTCTCTCCACCCCCCCTCCATCAGCATCCCTCCTCCATCCTCCCTCCCTCTCTCCATCCATCCTCCATCACCATCCCTCCTTCTCTCCACCCC
>NW_011212318.1:0-611 GCF_000146605.3 Meleagris gallopavo
GCAGTGTGGGGGCAGGGAGTAGCCCTTAATGCTGCGCCCCGTGCGCACGCGGCTGCTCAGCACGTATTTGGGGTCCAGGTCATCACCCCCCTGCCCCAAATCAAGGGGTCAGCATCCGGCCGCACACAGTCGACATGGTTCCGCCGACCCCAAATGGCCCCCGTGGTCCCGTGGAACCCAAATGCCCCCCCTGTGGCTGCATCGACCCCAAATGGCCACCGATGATCCCATTGACCCCAATATTCCCAATGACCCCATTGATCCCACTGACCCCATTGACCCCATTGACCCTAGTGTCCCCAATATCTCCATCACCCCCACTGACCCCATTGACCCCACTGACCCCATTGCCCCCATTGACCCTAGTGTCCCCAATATCTCCATCAGCCCCACTGACCCCATTGATCCCACTGACCCCATTGCCCCCATTGACCCTAGTGTCCCCAATATCTCCATCACCCCCACTGACCCCATTGACCCCATTGATCCTAGCGTCCCCAATATCTCCATCACCCCCACTGACCCCATTGACCCCATTGCCCCCATTGACCCTAGTGTCCCCAGTATCTCCATCACCCCCACTGACCCCATTGATCCCACTGACCCCATTG
>NW_011212318.1:19851-22366 GCF_000146605.3 Meleagris gallopavo
GGTCCCAATCCCAATCCCAATCCCAAACCCAATCCCAACCTGGTGGATCCCAATTCCAATCCCAATCCCAATGTGACAGCTTCCGGTCCCAATCCCAATCCCAATCCCAATCCCAATCCCAACCTGGTGGATCCCAATTCCAATCCCAATCCCAATGTGACAGCTTCCGGTCCTAATCCCAATCTGGGAGCTCCTGATCCCAATCCTGGTCCCAGTCTGGTGGATCCCAGCCCCAATCCCAATTCCAACCCTGATCCGATGGCTCCCGATCCCAATCCCAATCCATTGAGTCCTGATCCCAATCCTTGTCCTGATCTGATGGATCCCAATCCTGATCCCAATCCCAATCTGTTGGATCCCAATCCTAATCCTGGTCCAGTGCGTCCCAGCCCCAATCCTGATCCCAATCCATTAAATCCCAATCCCAATCCTTGTCCTGATCCGGTGAATCCCAATCCTGCTCCCAGTTCGATGGATCCCAATCCCAGTCCCAGTCCAACGCATCCCAGCCCCAATCTCAATCCCAATCCCAATCTCCATCCGGTGGATCCTGATCTGTTGGATTCCAGCCCCAATCCCAATCCCAATCTCCATCCGGTGGATCCTGATCTGTTGGATTCCAGCCCCAATCCCAATCCCAATCCCAGTCTGATGGATCCCAAAACCAATCCCAGCCCTGGACCGGTAGATCCCAATCCCAATCCCTATTCTGGTCTGTTGGATCCTGATCCGCTGAATCCCAATCCTAATCCTGGTCCCGTTCCCGGTCCGCTGGATCCCAATCCTTATTCCAATCCCTATCCAACAGGTCCCCATCCCAATCCGTTGGATCCTGATTCTGATCCCAATCCCAATACTAATCCCAGTCTGGTGGATCCCAATCCTGGTGCCATTCCCTGACTGTTGGATCCCAATCCCAATCCCAGTCCGAAGGATCCCAATCCATTGGATCCTGATTCTGATCCCAATCCCAATCCAAGTCCAGTGGATCCCAATCCCAATCTGTTGGATCCCGATTCTGATCCTAATCCCAATCCCAATCATGGTCCAATGAATCCCCATCCCATTCCATTGGATCTTGATCCCAATCCCAATCTCAATCCGGATCTGTTGGATCCCAATTCCAATCCCAATCTGTTGGATCCTAATTCTGGTCCCAATCTCAGTCCCAGTCCATTGAATCCCGATCCCAATCCCAATCCCAGTCCGCTGGATCCTAGTACCAATCCCAATCCCAATCTGTTGGATCCCGATTCTGATCCCAATCCCAATCCTGTTTCGTTAGATCCCAATCCCAATCCCGGCCCATTGGACCTGATCCCAATCTGAATCCCGGTCCATTGGATTCCAGCCCCAATTCCAATCCCAATCCCAATCCCAATCCCAATTCCAATCCCGATCCCGATCCATCGGATCCCAATTCCAATCCCGATCCTGATCCATCGGATTTCAATCCCAATCCCGGTCTGGTGGATGCCAATCCTGATCCTAGTTCATCGGATCTCAATCCCAATCCAAATCCCCATCTGTTGGATCTCGATCCCATTCCCAATTCCTGTCCTTTAGATCCTAATCCTGATCCCAATCCCAATCCCGGACTGTTGGATCCCAATTCCAATCCCAAATCCAATCCCAATCCAGGTCTGTCGGATCCCAATCCCGATCCTTGTCCATTGGATCTCAATCCCAATCCCGATCCCAATCCCGATCCCAATCCGTTGGATCCCAATCCCAATCCTGTTCCATTGGATCCTAGTCCCAATCCTGATCCCGGTTCCAATCCCAGTCCGGGTCCGTTGGATCCTATTCCAATCCCGATCCCGATCCTGGTTCCAATCCCAATCCTGGTCCATTGGATTTCAATCCCAATCCCAATCCCGATCCCGGTTCCAATCCCAGTCCGGGTCCGTTGGATCCTATTCCAATCCTGAACCCGATCCCGGTTCCAATCCCAATCCCAATCCGTTGGGTCCCAATCCCAGTCCGGGTCCGTTGGATCCTATTCCAATCCTGATCCCGATCCTGGTTCCAATCCCAATCCAGGTCCATAGGATCCTAGTCCCAATCCCAATCCCGATCCCAGTTCCAATCCCAGTCCGGGTCTGTTGGATCCTATTCCAATCCTGATCCCAATCCTGGTTCCAATCCCAATCCAGGCCCATAGGATCCTATTCCAATCCCAATCCCGATCCCGGTTCCAATCCCAATACAGGTCCATAGGACCCTAATCCCAATCCCGATCCCGATCCCGGTTCCAATCCCAATCCAGGTCCATAGGATCCTAATCCCAATCCCAATTCCGGTTCCAATCCCAATCCAGGTCCATAGGATCCTAATCCCAATCCCAATCCCAATCCCGGTTCCAATCCCAATCCAGGTCCATAGGATCCTAGTCCCAATCCCAATCCCGATCCCGGTTCCAATCCCAATACAGGTCCATAGGATCCTAATCCCAATCCCAATCCCAATCCCGGTTCCAATCCCAATCCAGGTCCATAGGATCCTAGTCCCAATC
>NW_011212319.1:0-795 GCF_000146605.3 Meleagris gallopavo
TACTAAGAAAACCAGATATATCTTATTTATTAAGAAAATATGATAACTTACTGTTGTAGTTTTACATTTAAGGCTTCTGAAAAGCAAATTGCAAATCAAGAAAACAAACAAACAAACAAAAAATCCACACTTTTTCAGCTAGAAGTATCAGTAAGCATCAATTTGCATGCCTTTGCTATAGCAGATATTTTTTCCCACTATAGAAACTATCCGAGACAGCCAGCATGGCTTCACCAAGGGCAGATTATGCCTGACCAATCTGGTGGCCTTCTATGATGGAGTGATGGCTTCGGTGTATATGGGGAAGGATGGTGGATGTCACTTACCTGGGCTTCTGCAAGGCCTTTGACATGGTGCCTCACCACATCTTGCTCTCTAAATTGCAGAGGTGTGGATTTGAAGGATGGACTGTTGGAGGGATTAGGAATTGGCTGGCTGGATGCAGCCAAAGGGTTGTGATCAATGGTTCTGTGTCAGGGTGGAGGCTGGTCACAAGCAGTGTCCAAGTGAAGGCCAACTGTGTTCTGGGCTGCATTAAAAAAGGGGTGGCCAGCAGGGAGAGTGAGATGATTGTCCCCCTGTACTCGGCTCTTGTGAGGCCCCATCTGGAGCACTGCATCTGGAGTACGGGGGTCCCCAGCGCTAGAAAGACACTGAGCTCTTGGAATGAGTCCAGAGATGGCCACTAAGATGATCAGAGGGCTGGAGCACCTCTCCTGTGAGGAAAGGCTGAGGGAACTGGGCTTGTTTAGCTTGGAGAAGAGAAGGCTCCGGTGAGACTTCATTGCGTCCTTC
>NW_011212320.1:0-815 GCF_000146605.3 Meleagris gallopavo
GTTCGGGCTCACGGTGCTCGGTGCAGGTGCTCAGTGCAGACTGCAGCCTCAGGGCGCGGGAACTGACCTCAGTGCAGGGCAGGCAGAGCGGCCTGGGGGCACAAACCCATACAGACCCCATAAGGACCCCATAGGGACCGTAGGGACCCACAGAGACCCCATAGGGACCCATAGAGTCCCGTTGTGACCCATAGAATCCCATAGAGACCCATAGGGACCCCATAAGGACCGCAGGGACCCATAGGAACACATAGGGACCCATAGAGACCCACAGAGACCCCATAGGGACACCATAGGAACACATAGGGACCCAGAGAGACCCCATAGGGACCCCATAGGGACCCCATAGGAACACATAGGGACCCAGAGAGACCCCATAGGGACCCATAGAGTCCCGTTGTGACCCATAGAATCCCATAGAGACCCATAGGGACCCCATAAGGACCACAGGGACCAATAGGAACACATAGGTACCCATAGGGACCCACAGAGACCCCATAGGGACCCCATAGGAACACATAGGGACCCAGAGAGACCCCATAGGGACCCATAGAGTCCTGTCATGACCCATAGAATCCCATAGAGACCCATAGGGACCCCATAAGGACCACAGGGACCCATAGGAACACATAGGGACCCAGAGAGACCCCATAGGGACCCATAGGGACCCCATAGGAACACACAGGTACCCATAGAGACCCCATAGGTGCCCCATAGGGACCCATAGGGACCCCATAGGAACACATGGGGACCCATAGTGACCCCATAGAGACCCCATAGGGACCCATAGAGTCCCGTTGTGACCCATAGAATCC
>NW_011212321.1:0-777 GCF_000146605.3 Meleagris gallopavo
GCACAGCAGGGTGAGACCCCCACCCTATGGGATGATTAGGGGCTGAAAAACCCCCAATCATGCCCTGCATGCAGCCTGGGGGCACAGCAGGAAGAGACCCCCACCCTATGGGATGCTTTGGGGCTGAGAGACCCCCAATCATGCCCTGCATGCAGCCTGGGGGCACAGCAGGGGGAGACCCCCGCTCTATTAGGGATAATATGGGGCTGAGAGACCCCCAATCATGCCCTGCATGCAGCCTGGGGGCACAGCAAGGTGAGACCCCCATCCTATGGGATGATTAGGGGCTGAAAGACCCCCAACCATGCCCTGCATGCAGCCTGGGGGCACAGCAGGGGGAGACCCCCACCCTATGGGATGGTTTGGGGCTGAAAGACCCCCAACCATATCCTGCATGCAGCCAGGAGACCTGGGGGCACAGCAGGGTGAGACCCCCACCCTATGGGATGATTAGGGGCTGAGAGACCCCCAACCATGTCCTGCATGCAGCCTGGGGGCACAGCAGGAAGAGACCCCCACCCTATGGGATGCTTTGGGGCTGAGAGACCCCCAATCATGCCCTGCATGCAGCCTGGGGGCACAGCAGGGGGAGACCCCCGCTCTATTAGGGACAATATGGGGCTGAGAGACCCCCAGCATGTCCTGAATGCAGCCTGGGGGCACAGCAGGATGAGACCCCCACCCCATGGGATGATTAGGGGCTGAAAGACCCCCAATCATGCCCTGCATGCAGCCCGGGGGCACAGCAAGGTGAGACCCCCACCCTATGGGATGATT
>NW_011212322.1:0-1029 GCF_000146605.3 Meleagris gallopavo
TGATTCCCCAGTGATTCCCCAGTGATTCCCCAGTGATTCCCCAATGATTCCCCAATGATTCCCCAACGATTCCCCAACGATTCCCCAACAATTCCCCAATGGATCCCCAAGGATTCCCCAATGGATCCCCAACGATTCCCCAACAATTCCCCAGTGGATCCCCAACAATTCCCCAGTGATTCCCCAACGATTCCCCAATGATTCCCCAACGATTCCCCAACGATTCCCCAATGATTCCCCAATGATTCCCCAATGGATCCCCAACAATTCCCCAGTGATTCCCCAATGATTCCCCAATGATTCCCCAACGATTCCCCAACGATTCCCCAACGATTCCCCAATGGTTCCCCAACAATTCCCCAATGATTCCCCAACGATTCCCCAATGATTCCCCAATGGATCCCCAACGATTCCCCAATGATTCCCCAATGGATCCCCAACGATTCTCCAACGATTCCCCAACGATTCCCCAATGATTCCCCATTGATTCCCCAACGATTCCCCAACGATTCCCCAATGGATCCCCAACGATTCCCCAACGATTCCTCAATGGATCCCCAACGATTCCCCAACGATTCCCCAACAGTTCCCCAGTGATTCCCCAACGATTCCCCAACGATTCCCCAACGATTCCCCAGTGGATCCCCAACGATTCCCCATTGATTCCCCAACGATTCTCCAACGATTCCCCAATGGTTCCCCAACGATTCCCCAATGATTCCCCAACGATTCCCCAATGGTTCCCCAACGATTCCCCAATGATTCCCCAACGATTTCCCAATGGATCCCCAACAATTCCCCAACGATTCCCCAATGATTCCCCAACGATTCCCCAACGATTCCCCAGTGGATCCCCAACGATTCCCCAGCGATTCCCCAGCGATTCCCCAATGGTTCCCCAACGATTCCCCAATGATTCCCCAACGATTCCCCAACGGATCCCCAACGATTCCCCAATGATTCCCCAACGATTCCCCAATGGTTCCCCAACGATTCCCCAATGATTCCCCATTGATTCCCCAACGATTC
>NW_011212323.1:0-581 GCF_000146605.3 Meleagris gallopavo
TGGTCGGGTCCGCCGTGCAGAACTGCAAAAGGACTCAAACATTCTGTAACCTTGATTTTACCTTCACCCTCGTTACCTGGCACCAGCGTCAGGTCTCCTCCTGCCGAATCTCAGCCACCCGCTGTTTATCGGGCGATTTCCACGCGTCCCCTTGTGCTCAGCAGGCCGTGTGCAATTCCCAACCAATGCCCACGGTGCGACCGAGCTGCCGCAGCACCCCGAGCACTGAGCGCCCTTTGCCCAGTGCTATCACGACAGGAGCCCGAATCGAGGCATGATGTCACTTCACAGTGCTCGTGTACTCGCCTTGTTTGTCCTGCAGGGAAAAGCCACCGACCGAGCGGAAGCAGCGTCTGTCAGCACCGCGACGTTCCCTTCCCCGCGTTCTGAGAAATGCATTTGCCATCGCTTTGCCTCCGCTGTATTTTTCTTTTACACGAGTATCGGATCTCTGAATTTCAAGGATTCGCGACCTACCTGCACGTGCGCAGTACACGTAAATGAAGCATTTACCAGTGACCGAATTAGAAGAGTGTAGAACGTTAGAAGCTCCGTCCAGCCGCGGTGCAAACACACCGCCC
>NW_011212324.1:0-533 GCF_000146605.3 Meleagris gallopavo
GAGACCCCAAATAATGACCCCAATAACCCAAAGACCCCAAATAAAGACTGCAGAGACCCCAAATAATGACCCCAATAACCCAAAGACCCCAAATAAAGACTGCAGAGACCCCAAATAATGACCCCAATAACCCAAAGACCCCAAATAAAGACCGCGGAGACCCCAAATAATGACCCCAAATGAAGACACCGATGGACCCAGATGCCAAATAAAGACCCCAAATGATGACCCCAAATAATGACCCCAATAACCCAAAGACCCCAAATAAAGACCACCAATAATGACCTCGAAGACCCCAAATAATGACCGCAGAGACCCCAAATAATGACCCCAATAACCCAAAGACCCCAAATAAAGACCGCAGAGACCCCAAATAATGACCCCAATAACCCAAAGACCCCAAATAAAGACTGCAGAGACCCCAAATAATGACCCCAAATGAAGACAGCGATGGACCCAGATGCCAAATAAAGACCCCAAATGATGACCCCAAATAATGACCCCAATAACCCAAAGACCCCAAATAAAGACCA
>NW_011212325.1:0-579 GCF_000146605.3 Meleagris gallopavo
GTGACCCCATTGTGGTGACCCCATTGTTGTGACCCCATTGCTGTGACCCCATTGTTGTGACCCCACTGTTGTGACCCCATTGTTGGGACCCCATTGCTGTGACCCCATTGTTGTGACGCCACTGCTGTGACCCCATTGTTGTGACCCCATTGTTGTGACCCCATTGTTGTGACCCCACTGCTGTGACCCCACTGCTGTGACCCCATGGTTGTGACCCCATTGTTGTGACCCCATTGTTGTGACCCCATTGATGTGACCCCATTGTTGTGATCCCATTGTTGTGACCCCATTGTTGTGACCCCACTGCTGTGACCCCATTGTTGTGACCCCATTGTTGTGACCCCACTGTTGTGACCCCATTGTTGTGACCCCATTGCTGTGACCCCATTGCTGTGACCCCATTGTTGTGACCCCATTGTTGTGATCCCATTGCTGTGACCCCATTGCTGTGACCCCATTGCTGTGACCCCATTGTTGTGACCCCATTCTGACCCCATTGTTGTGACCCCACTGCTGTGACCCCATTGTTGTGACCCCACAACCACGACCCCACAACCACGACCCCACAACCACGACCCC
>NW_011212326.1:0-1442 GCF_000146605.3 Meleagris gallopavo
CGAACGGCGGAGCCGGAAACCTGGGGGGGGGGAGAATTTAGGGGGGGGCGGCATTGGGATATGGGGACAGTATGGGGACAGTATGGGGACAGTATGGGGACACTGTGGGGGGGGACATTTTGGGGACATTGTGGGGATATGGGGTGGATGTTGGGTGGGACGTTGGGGGGATATGGGGATGTTATGGGGACATTGGGGGGACATTGGGGGGACATTGGGATACAGGGACACATGGGGCTGTGGGGACCTATGGGGTCATGGGGTCATGGGGACGTATGGGGACATGGGGAGCTGTGGGGTCAAAGGGACCTGTGGGGTCATGGGGACCTATGGGGATGTAGGGACCTATAGGGTCATGGGGTCACAGGGAGTTATGGGGATCTATGGGATCATGGGGACCTATTGGGACATGGGGCTCTATGGGGTCATGGAGAACCTATGGGGCGTGGGGACCTATGGGGTCAAGGGGATCTATGGGGTCATGGGGTCACAGGGAGTTATGGAGATCTATGGGATCATGGGGACCTATTGGGACATGGGGATGTATGGGGACATGGGGCTCTATGGGGTCATGGGGAACCTATGGGGCCATGGAGAACCTATGGGGCGTGGGGACCTATGGGGTCAAGGGGACCTATGGGGTCATGGGGACCTATGGGGATGTAGGGACCTAGAGGATCATGGGGTCACAGGGAGTTATGGGGATCTATGGGATCATGGGGACCTATTGGGACATGGGGATGTATGGGGACATGGGGCTCTATGGGGTCATGGGGACCTATGGGGTTATGGGGAACCTACGGGGCCATGGGGACCTATGGGGTCATGGAGAACCTATGGGGCGTGGGGAACTATGGGGCCGTGGGACCTATGGGGTCATGGGGAACCTACGGGGCCATGGGGATCTATGGGGTCATGGAGAACCTATGGGGCGTGGGGAACTATGGGGCCGTGGGACCTATGGGGTTATGGGGAACCTACGGGGCCATGGGGACCTATGGGGTCATGGAGAACCTATGGGGCGTGGGGAGCTATGGGGCCGTGGGACCTATAGGGCAGCTCACCAGCCCGCGCCATGGCGCCCAGCACTTCAGCCAGCTCCAGCAGCAGGGCTGTGCCCACCCCCGAGGCCGCCGCCCCCGGCCCCAGCGAATCACGACGCGCCCCCACGATGACGTAACGATCTGGGGGTGGGACCAAAAGGGGAAAGAGGGCGGGGCTTAGCGGATCAGGCCACGCCCCCAACACGCTCAATTGCGGCTTTGGTCCGTCCCACTTCCTCTAGCCACGCCCACAAAGCTGCTTGCCACGCCTCCACCTTTAGCCACTCCTCCTTCCCATTGCCCAATCATAATGGCCACGCCCCCACCCAGCCGCGCCCTTACTGTGACCACGCCCCCCAAAAGGCCACGCCCCCACTGGGTGACCCCATTGTCTCTTCC
>NW_011212327.1:0-631 GCF_000146605.3 Meleagris gallopavo
CCATGGTAACAGCCGGCCTACGGCCTGCGTGATCTGAATGGGGGCAATGGGGCAATGGGGTCAATGGGGGTCAATGGGGTTACCATGGCAACAGCCGGCCTGTGTGATCCGAATGGGGGCAATGGGGGATCAATGGGGGCAATGGGGTTCTATGATTCAATGGGATTACATGGGTTCTATGGGGTTCTATGGGGTTCTATGGGGTTCTATGGGGGTGTATGGTTTTGTATGGGGTCATATGGGGCTCAATGGGGTTCTATGAGGTTCAGTGGGGTTCTATGGGGTTCTATGGGGTTATATGGAGATCAGTGGGGTTCTATGGGGTTCTATGGGGTTATATGGAGGTCAGTGGGGTACTATGGGGTTCTATGGAGGTCAGTGGGGTACTATGGGGTTCTATGGAGGTCAGTGGGGTTCTATGGGGTTCTATGGGGTGATATGGAGGTCAGTGGGGTTCTATGGGGTTCTATGGGGTGATATGGAGGTCAGTGGGGTTCTATGGGGTTCTATGGGGTGATATGGAGGTCAGTGGGGTTCTATGGGGTTCTATGGAGTTATATGGAGGTCAGTGGGGTTCTATGGGGTTCTATGGGGTTCAGTGGGGTTCTATGGGGTTCTATGGGGTTATATG
>NW_011212327.1:651-1091 GCF_000146605.3 Meleagris gallopavo
CAGCCGGCCTGTGTGATCTGAATGGGGGCAATGGGGTTCTATGGGGTTTTCTGGTTCAATGGGGTTCTATGGGGGTGTATGGTTTTGTATGGGGTCATATGGGGCTCAATAGGGTTCAATGGGGTTCAATGGAGTTCTATGGGGTTCTATGGGGGTCAGTGGGGTTCTATGGGGTTCTATGGGGTTACGATGGTATCTGGCGGCCTGCGAGATGTGAATGCGGGCAATGAGGTTCTATGGGGTTCTATGGGGTTTATGGGGCTCAATAGGGATATATGGGGCTCAATAGGGTGAAATGGGGTCATATGGGGTGCAGTGGGGTCAATGGGTGTCCATGGGGTTACCATGGCAACAGCCGGCCTGTGTGATCTGAATGGGGGCAATGGGGTTCTATGGGGTTCTATGGGGTTCTATGGGGCTCAATGGGGCTGTATGGTTTT
>NW_011212328.1:0-1188 GCF_000146605.3 Meleagris gallopavo
GGATGCTGAGGGGGCATCGGTGACCCCCCCGGGTCAGTTTGGGTCATTTTCAGAGAAGATAACGAAGGAGAAAACATCGTTAATCCCACGGAGGATTTGTTTAATCTCCCTGAGATCTGCATCCCCCATCGTCCGCCGCGTGCTGTGCTCTCCTTTCCCTTCCCCGAGCACAGGGGGGGGGTCCTCAACCCACCCCACCCCACCCCCAACGCCACCGACCCGAGACCCAAAGGAGGAGCAGTAGGGGGTGGTGCAGAGAAACGTCCCCTTTTATTTTGGGTCTTTTCCATTCTGGGCCGTCTGGACACAACGAAGCTGTTTTGTTTTTTCTTTATCCAGAGGCCATTAACTGCTTGATCCGGGCCATTGAGATCTACACAGACATGGTGAGGGGTCCCCCCCCACTTCCCGCCGGTTCCGGCGTCGCCGTGCCGGTGCTGATCGTGGTTCTGCCCGCAGGGCCGCTTCACCATCGCTGCCAAACACCACATCTCCATTGCCGAGATCTACGAGAGCGAGCTGGTGGACATCGAGAAGGTGAGCAGGGGAGGGGGGGCCCTTCCACCGCAACCGGTGTGCGGTTCTGTGATCTGCAAGGACCTTTCCAGCCAACCGGCGCGGGGTTCCGTGGCTCTGTGATCTTTAAGGACCCTCCCAACCCACACAATGTAGGATTCTGTGCTTCTGTGATCTGCAAAGACCTTTCCAACCCACTCAAGTGCAGAATTCCTTGTTTCTGTGATCTTTAAGGACCTTCCCAACCCAACAAGCGTAGGATGCCATGGCTCTGTGATCTTTAAGGACCCTTCCAACCCACTCAAGTGCAGAATTCCTTGTTTCTGTGATCTTTAAGGACCTTCCCAACCCAATGAGTGTAGGATCCCATGGCTCTGTGATCTTTAAGGACCTTCTCAACAAGTGTAGGATTCCATGGCTCTGTGATCTTTAAGGACCTTCTCAACAAGTGTAGGATTCCATGTCTCTGTGATCTTTAAGGAGCTTTCCAACCCAACAAGTGTAGGATTCCATGGCTCTGTGATCTTTAAGGACCCTTCCAACTCAACAAGCGTAGGATTCCATGGCTCTGTGATCTTTAAGGACCCTTCCAACCCAACAAGTGTAGGATTCCATGGCTCTGTGATCTTTAAGGACCTTCCCAACCCAACGAGTGTAGGATTCCATGGCTCT
>NW_011212329.1:0-497 GCF_000146605.3 Meleagris gallopavo
TCACAGCCCCGCACCGACGGCTTCGTCCCCAGGAACCCCGTGGTCCCACACAGGGGGTTCTGTGATGCTGAAGGATGCGGCCACCAGTGTCCCCTCCGTGTCCCCAGTGTCCTTCCAGGACCCCAATGTCCCCTCAATGTCCCCTCAATGTCCCCTCAATGTCCCCTCCGTGTCCCCAGTGTCCTTCCAGGACCCCAATGTCCCCAATGTCCCCTCCGTGTCCCCAGCGTCCTTCCAGGACCTCAATGTCCCCTCAATGTCCCCTCAATGTCCCCTCAATGTCCCCAGTGTCCTTCCAGGACCCCAATGTCCCCAATGTCCCCTCAATGTCCCCTCCGTGTCCCCAGCGTCCTTCCAGGACCCCAATGTCCCCTCAATGTCCCCTCAATGTCCCCTCCGTGTCCCCAGTGTCCTTCCAGGACCCCAATGTCCCCTCAATGTCCCCTCAATGTCCCCTCAATGTCCCCTCCGTGTCCCCAGCGTCCTTCCAGGACCTC
>NW_011212330.1:0-541 GCF_000146605.3 Meleagris gallopavo
AAAAAACCTATCCCCAGTGTGCCTTGGCAGCTCAGACCCCATATCGGCCCCACAGTGACCCCATATCGGCCCCATAGCGTCCCCATATCGGCCCCATAGTGACCCCATATCAGCCCCACAGTGACCCCATATCAGCCCCACAGTGACCCCATATCGGCCCCATAGTGACCCCATATCAGCCCCACAGTGACCCCATACCGGCCCCATAGTGACCCCATATCAGCCCCATAGTGACCCCATATCAGCCCCATAGTGACCCCATATCAGCCCCATAGTGACCCCATATTGGTCCCACAGTGACCCCATATTGGTCCAACCCCATAACGTCCCCACAGCGTCCCCATGAAAACCCAACAGTGTCCCCATACTGACCCCATATTGGCCCCATAGTGACCCCATATCAGCCCCATAGTGACCCCATATCGGCCCCACAGTGACTCCATATTGGTCCCACAGTGACCCCATATCAGCCCCATAGCGACCCCATATCAGCCCCACAGTGACCCCATATCGGCCCCACAGTGACCCCATATTGGTCCAA
>NW_011212331.1:0-574 GCF_000146605.3 Meleagris gallopavo
GCTGTGAACTGGTGGAAGTCGGGGCGCAGGTCGCTGCCACGCAGGTGGATGTAGGAGCCCTTATTGCCCATCTGGTCACTGCGGGACATCGGGGGCGTTGGGGACATTGGGGGCAGTTGGGGACATCGGGGACAGTTGGGGACATCATTGGGGACATCACTGGGGACGTCACTGGGGACAACTGACGGACATTGGGGGCAATTGGGGACAGTTGGGGGCATCACTGGGGACATCACTGGGGACAGCACTGGGGACATCACTGGGGACAACTGACGGACATTGGGGGCAATTGAGGGACAGTTGGGGGCATCGGGGACAGTTGGGGACATCATTGGGGACAGCACTGGGGACATCACTGGGGACAACTGACGGACATTGGGGGCAACTGGGGACATTGGGGAGTATTGGGGACATCACTGGGGACATCACTGGGGACATCACTGGGGACAACTGACGGACATTGGGGGCAATTGGGGACATCGGGGAGTATTGGGGACATCATTGGGGACATCACTGGGGACAACTGACGGACACTGGGGGCAATTGGGGACATTGGGGAGTATTGGGGACATCA
>NW_011212332.1:0-901 GCF_000146605.3 Meleagris gallopavo
GGCGGGTGGTGCCTGAGCAAACCGATCCCGCGTGATGGGGGAGCGGGCGGTGGATGGGAAGGAATTTGAATTGAGATCAAATAGATGGAGAGAGAGAAACAGAAGCTTACAGACCAGGGAGGGATGGAACCGTTCTGCGCCGCGGGGCCCGGAAGGAGAGCAGAAAGAGCCTGAGCTGGGGGTGGGCAGCGCCGTGGGACCCTGCTGTGAGCCCTGACCTGTAAGGACCCTGGGAGCTCCCTCCCTTTGGGTGCAGTGGAGTCGTGCCCAGTTCCTGACACAGCTGGGCACAGCTGTATGGGGCTGCTGAATCACTGCGACCACAAGGATCAAAAGGGCTGCTTCCCTTCTGCCCCGCTTCCATCTGCAGCCTGGTGGGGCACAGAGAGACCAAGAGTGGCAGCAGGGACAGGGAGGGGATCGTCCTCCTCTGCTCTGCCCTCGTGAGGCCCCATCTGCAGCACTGCGTCCCGGTGTGGGGCCTCCAGTAGCAGAAGGACAGGGAGCTGTTGGAGAGTTGGAGGGAGTCCAGAGGAGCCACAAAGATGAGCAGGGGGCTGCAGCACCGCCCTGCAAAGCCAGGCTGAGGGAGCTGGGCTGTTCAGCATGGAGAAGAGAAGCTGCGGGGTGACCTCAGTGCAGCCTGCAGGACCTCAAGGGAGCCTGCAGACAGGAGGGGATCAGCTCTTGGAAAGGGGAGAGAACAGCAGGACGGGGGAATGGTTGGGAGGTGAGGGAGGGCAGATTTCAGCTGGCTGTCAGGGGGAAGTTGTTTGCTGTGAGAGTGGTGAGGTGCTGGAACAGCTGCCCAGAGAGGCTGTGGATCCCCGTCCATCCCTGGAGGTGTTCAAGGCCGGGTTGGATGGGGCCCTGGGCAGCCTGGGCTGCTGTGAGATGGGGA
>NW_011212333.1:0-879 GCF_000146605.3 Meleagris gallopavo
AAGCTGCAGTGAGTGTTGTGCTCAGCCCCCCGCCCCCGGTAGGGATGGGTGCCCTGGGGCAGGCACAGATCTGGTAGTTCTGTGGCTGAGTCCTGGTGCCCAGTGGTGGTACTCAGTCCTACCACTGAGTCTCAGTGCTGGTGCCTCGTTCTGGCTCCCAGCCTTGATCGCAGCACCTGGGGCTAGTTCTGTTGCTGGGTTCTGGTGTCTTCTTCTGGTTCTAGTGCCCGGTTCCAGCCCCAGCCCCCATCCATGCTGTTTGCACACCCCCTGCCGCCTCACCTGAACCCACCGTGGTTGCTGTTCACACACACACACACACACCCCCGTAGGCCCACACCATCCCGTGGAGATCCCTTATTATTATATATATTTTTATTTAATTTTTTGTGCTTTTTTTCTTTTCGGTTTTGCCCGGTTTTCGGCTCTGGATCAGGATAATAAAGTTTCTAACTTTACATTTTTATAGGATGTAAATAAAGACGGATTCTGTACGGTCTCGCCTGGCCTCTGCTTGCCCCGCCCGGAGTAACGTCACGGCCGTAGCCACGCCCCCAAGCGGTGACGTCAGGTCTACGTGGCCGCGCCGCGCCCTGGGTAAAGACCATAGGTTAGCGCCCCGTGGCAGCGCCTTCGAGGCCAATCAGCGTGCGCACTGCGGGAGGTCTCGCCCTCCGGCCAATAGGCAACACGATGAGTCACGGCTTCTCGGTGTCAGCCCCGCGTGGCTCCTCTCCCCGTTTCCCATTGGCCCGGCGCGGCGACGGGCGTGTCGTCGAGCCAACGGGAGCTCGGGATGGGACTCCCGGCATCAACCAACCAGAGGGACGGCGCTGCGCCGTGCTCGCCTCTCCGCCAATCGGCTACGCGGGGCAGGAC
>NW_011212333.1:1396-6948 GCF_000146605.3 Meleagris gallopavo
GCTCAGCTACTACCGGTATGGAGCTCCGCCCCGCCCCGCCCCGCCCCGCTCGCTCCGTAGGTGTGGGGGCCGCGGTCCCCGCCGTGGGTCCCACCCGCCGCCCCCGAGCCGCTCTCTGTTTCCCCCTTCACTTCCCGGTATTCTCCGCCGCCCCCTCGGTGTCTCTGGGTGTCTCCGGTACACTCCCGTACTTCCTCGGTACCTGCTCAGTGCCCTCCCGTTGCTTGACAGGTTCCCCACCGGTCCTCCCTGGTGCTGCCCGGTGCCTCCTGGTGACTCCTATTGCCCTTGAGTGCCGCCCTGTTGCACACTGGTGCCCTCTCAGTATCTTTTTGGCCCTCCCAGTACCTTTGGCGCACCCTCCTGGTCCCTTCTGCTGCCCTTTCAATGTCTTCTGTTGCCCAGTTGCCCCCCTCCTAGTTCCCCAAGTGCCCCTTGGTATCACCTAATATTCCTTTGGTATCTGCCCGGTGCCACCTTGGTGCCCTCAGTGTCACACCACTGTCCCCAGTGCCTTCTTGGTTGCTCTTCTGCTGCCCACCAGTGCTCCTCAATGGCCCCTGGTACCCAACTGGTCCCCCCGTGGTCTGATCCCCCCACTTTTCCAAGGTGGCCACTGGTATCCTCCAGTATTCTCTTGGTGCCTTTGCAGCAGTACCTGCCTACTGATCCCTAGGTTCCCCCTTCTGCTATCTGGTGCATTCCGGTGCTGCTTGGTCCCTCCTGGTACCACCCTGGTGCACTCTTACCTCCTCCCCCTGCCCAGTTGCCTGACTGCTCCCTTATACTGCTTCACTTTACCTTCGGTACTTACCCAGTGCCTGCCCTGTGCCCCCTTTGGTCTTCCCTTTGCTCAGTGCCCCTCAGTGACCCGTGGCACCCTCTGGTGCCTACCTGATTCCCTCTAGTTGCTCAGCTGTCTCCAGGTACTCCCTCAGTGCCACCCTATACTCTCCCTAGTGATCTCCGGTGCTCCTCAGTGCCACCGTGGTGCCCTCCCAGTGTTTCTCTGTCTCCCCCCATTGCCTCCTAGCACTCACCAATTCTTCCTTATTGCCCTCTTGGTTCCCTTTGTTTCTGCTTGATGCTTGTTGCTGCCCAACATTTTCCCCGGTGGCCCCCTGCTGCCCACCTGCTTCTTTCCAGTGCTCACTTGTGCCCTCTTGGTGTCCCCTAGTAACCACCCAGTCCCTCTCTGGCACCCCCCAGTCTTCCCCCAGTACTCCGTTAGTGCCCACGCTGTGCAGGGGGTGGCAGCTGGCTGTCCCTGCAGCTCCAAGGCGGAGATGCGCCACACGTGCCGTGGCACCATCAACCTGGCCACAGCCAACATCACAGTGGAGGACTCGTGCAACTTCATCATTTCCAACGGCGGGGCGCAGACCTACCACCTGAAGGCCAGCTCTGAGGTGGAGCGTCAGCGCTGGGTCACGGCACTGGAGCTGGCCAAGGCCAAGGCTGTCAAGATGCTGGAGGAGTCAGGTAGTGCCTAAACATTGAATCATAGAATCATAGAATGGCCTGGGTTGAAAAGGACCACAACGATCATTTAGTTCCAACCCCCCTGCTATGTGCAACCACCAGACCAGGCTGCCCGGAGTCACATCCAGCCTGGCCTTGAATGCCTCCACGGATGGGGCATCCACAACCTCCTTGGCAACCTGTTCCAGTGGGTCACCACCCTCTGTGTGAAAAACTTCCTCCTGATATCTAACCTAAACCTCCCCTGTCTCAGTTTAAAACCATTCCCCCTTGTCTTATCACTATCCACCCTCATAAACAGCCGTTCCCCCTCCTGTTTACATGCTCCCTTCAAGTATTGGAAGACCGCAATGAGGTCTTCCCAAAGCCTTTTCTTCTCCAAGCCAAACAAGCCCAGTTCCCTCAACCTTTCCTCATAGGAGAGGTGCTCCAGCCCTCTGATCATCTTAGTGCCCTCCTCTGGACCCGCTCCAAGATCTCCACGTCCTTCTTGTACTGGGTGCCCCAGGGCTGGACACAGTACTTCAGATGGGGCCTCATAAGAGCCGAGTAGAGGGGGACGATCACCTCCCTCTCCCTGCTGGCCACACCTTTTTTAATATAGCCCAGAACACAGTTGGCCTTCCGGGTCATTGCTGCAGGTATGGTCTGCTACCTTCCTCCTTAACACCCCATCTTGCCACCAGATGACTCCGGCGACGAGTCGGTGTCCCAGACTGACAAGACGGAGCTGCAGAGCACACTGCGCACACTGTCCAGCAAGGTGGAGGACCTGAGCACCTGCAACGACCTGATTGCCAAGCACGGCACGGCCCTGCAGCGCTCACTCAGTGAGCTGGAAAGCCTGCGCCTGCCGGCCGACAGCACCGAGAAGATCAAGCAGGTCAATGAACGTGCCACGCTCTTCCGTATCACCTCAAACGCCATGATCAATGTGAGTGACACCAGGGGACAGTCCCGCTCTGCTTCCTGCCACCACAGAGCTGATCCCATCCCACCTCCATGCAGGCATGCCGGGATTTCCTGCTGCTGGCCCAGACCCACAGCAAGAAGTGGCAGAAGTCGCTGCAGCATGAGCGGGATCAGCGGATCCGCCTGGAGGAGACGCTGGAGCAGCTGGCCAAGCAGCACAACCACCTGGAAAGGGCTTTCCGTGGTGCCACTGTTCTGCCTGCCATTGCTGCTGGCAGTGGTGGCTCTGCCAAAGGTACCTGAGCACAGCCTGGGGCCAACTGGGGGGGAGGGGGGTGAGGCTGCTGTGGGGCAGGAGTAGCAGGGAAGCCAAGAGTGCTGCTGGGCATCCCGGTATCACTGTCCCCTATCTTCTGTTCCACGCCGTGCCCAAACTCTGCCCATCCACTACCCCACAGGGAGGCAGCAGGCACCCTTAAGAGTGCAGGCATACAGTCTCCTCTGTCCTTGTCATGTCCAGATCCCTGCTGCTCTGCAAAAGGAGACCTGAGTGATGAGGACGATGATAATGAGTTCTTTGATGCCCCGGAGATCATCACTATGCCAGAGAGCATGGGCCACAAGTGAGTACAGGAGTTGCCCCCAGGGTGGACAGAGGCAGAGCTGGGCCTAATGCCAACCCCTGCCCCCCCCCCAGGCGCACTGGCAGCAACATCAGCGGCACCAGCAGTGACATCAGCCTGGATGAGCAGGTAACGATTGGTTCTCCAGAGCTGAGCTAGCTCTGAGGATGTGGGGGTGAGTGTGGGGGAGTCACAGTGATGCTCGTCTTATCCCCTCAGTATAAGCACCAGGTGGAGGACACCAAGAAGGAGAAGAGAACCCGCATTCCCTACAAGCCCAACTATAGCCTCAATCTCTGGAGCATCATGAAGAACTGCATTGGGAAGGAGCTGTCCAAGATCCCTATGCCAGTGAGCAGGGACACAGCCAGGGCCTGGCTGGTGGGGGCTGTGTGCCCTGTTCCCTCCTTTGACCTTTCATTCCCCCCCAGGTGAACTTCAACGAACCTCTGTCCATGCTGCAGCGTCTGACGGAGGACCTGGAGTACCACGAGCTGCTCGACCATGCAGCCAAATGTGAGAGCTCATTGGAGCAGCTCTGCTATGTGGCTGCCTTCACTGTTTCCTCCTACTCCACCACCGTCTTCCGCACCAGCAAACCCTTCAACCCACTCCTGGGGGAGACCTTTGAGCTGGACCGCCTGGAGGAGAACGGTTACCGTTCCCTCTGTGAGCAGGTACCACTGCCCCGCACCGCCAGCACCGGAGCCAAGTGCTGCAACTGGGCTGAGCGTCCTCTCTGTCTTCACAGGTGAGCCACCACCCACCGGCTGCTGCACACCATGCTGACTCCAAGCATGGCTGGACACTGCGCCAGGAGATCAAGATCACCAGCAAGTTCCGGGGGAAGTACCTCTCCATCATGCCTCTGGGTGAGCTATAGGGGGCTGAGGTGCAGCTGGGGGCTGCGCCCTGTCCAGAAAGTGATGATCCGATGCCCCTCTGCCCTTTCAGGCACCATCCACTGCGTCTTCCATGCATCTGGCAACCACTACACGTGGAAAAAGGTCACCACCACTGTGCACAACATCATCGTGGGAAAGCTGTGGATTGACCAGGTGGGGCGCTGGGCTGTCCCTCGCACCTCAGTTTCCCTGTAGTGGGGGGAAGAGGTGCAGGGTGGAGCTGAGCGCATCTCTGCGGTCTCTTGTAGTCGGGTGAAATTGAAATTGTCAACCACAAGACAGGTGATAAGTGCAACCTCAAGTTTGTCCCCTACAGCTACTTCTCCCGGGATGTGGCTAGGAAGGTAGGGACTGGTGCGCCTTTTGGGGTAGCAGCAGGGGAGTGCATGGGTCACTGGGGGGGTCTCTGTCCCATCAGGTCACGGGGGAGGTGATGGACCCTGCGGGGAAGGTGCACTTTCTCCTGCTGGGCACCTGGGATGAGAAGATGGACTGCTTCAAGGTGGCAGCGGGCAGTGGAGACAACGGGGCTGAGGGCCGGCAGCGGCTGCACGAAGCAGAGGAGAGCCGTGTGCCGCTGTGGAAGAGGAACCAGTTGCCGTGAGTTTTGGGCATGGAGGGGGCCAGGATAGGGGCTGTGAGCCCCCCCAGAGAGGGGCTGAGCTCTGTGTGTGTGTAGGAAGTACGCAGAGAACATGTACTACTTCTCGGAGCTGGCACTGACACTCAATGCACCCGAAAGTGGCACGGCACCTACCGACAGCCGCCGGCGCCCTGACCAGCGCCTCATGGAGAATGGCCGCTGGGATGAGGCCAACGCTGAGAAGCAGCGACTGGAGGAGAAACAGCGCCTGGCCCGCAAGCGTCGTGAGGCCGAAGCTGCCCGTGCAACTGAGGATGGTAAGGAGGGACTGGGGGACCCCAAGCCCCCCTGTTCCCACTGCACTGAGCCCTGGCTGTGCCCGCAGGCACCCTGTATGACCCCTACAAGCCGCTGTGGTTCGAGCGCAAGAAGGATCCGGTCACCCAGGAGCTGGCGCACGTCTACCGGGGGGGTTATTGGGAGAGCAAGGAGAAGCAGGACTGGAGCGGGTGCCCGGACATTTTCTGAGCACCACCGTGCTGTTGGCACCCACCCACCCACCGGGGTTGCCTTAGCCCATAGCCACACTGACCTTGATGCCAGGGTGGGGAGTGGGAGCCAGCCTGGCTCCCCCTGACCCTGGGAGTTCCTCCCTTTGCCCTCATACGTGCACTCAGCCCCGGTGCCCTGGAGCAGGAGCAGCTCCCAGGGAGTGCATCGGGGTGAGCCCGAGGCTGGCCTTGGTCTCTCTCCCCCCACCCTGTTATTTTAGCCCTCTGCTGGGCATTCGGCTTCTGTCGGGGGGAGGGTGCTAGGCTCACTCGCCTCACAACGGTTATGATGTAGAGAGCTATGGGGGAGGGGGGGGGCAGCCTCTCCATGTTTGCCCCAGTGCCCCCAACATGGTGGCCTTCCTCCTGAGGCATTTGGGGTAGTGGGGGCACTGCAGTGGGGCAGGGACTCCTCCCCCCTTCCCCCACACCTAAACATTACAGCAGCCTGAGGATGGTGGGGGGGACTCTGCAGGGCTGAGCTGACCCTGTGGGG
>NW_011212333.1:7642-12457 GCF_000146605.3 Meleagris gallopavo
TTTTTCCCCATCCCCCTCTTTATCTCTAGGAAAACAACTAAATTAAAATCTGTGGATTCCCCAATCACCATGTGTGTGTGCTGGTTTTGAAGGGTTCCCTCCTGTGGGGTTTGGGAGAGCAGGCACTGTGCTTTGGAGGCCCTCTGGGATCTGTCACTGCTGGGACACAGGACTCCTCCAGCCCCAAGAGAGGGGGCAGCCTCTGAGCAGGTACTTGAACTCTGGACCATCAGATTAAGAGGTCTAATTCTCTATTGACTGAGCCGCCCAGTTCAGTTTCTGGATGAAAGTATCACCATGGGGGAGGTCCCCTCTTTTTCTTCCTCCTCATCACCTGCTGCAGGGTCCCATCTCCTCTTCTGCCCACCACTGACCCCTGCAAGAGCTCTGTGTCCTCCCCCAGTGCAGTACCCAGGGCACCTGGGGTTTCATTGTCCCTTTTTGGGGTGGCAGTCCCTTGGGTCCCCTTATAGCAGCAACCCCCTTCCCCACCGTACATCCCACCTCTCCCCTCCCCCAAGGACCACCACCATCCTTCCGGTCCGAGCAAGTAGCTTTATTGGGGGGCCCCCTGCCGCACTGTGTTTCCCAACATTTGCTCTGAACCCTACTGATGGCTGGAGCAGTGCTAGGGAAAGGCGGCAGTCCTGGGCCCCCTCCTCCCCCACAGCTTCATTACCGGGAAGACAGCATCATGACGAACTCTGTGGGGCAATGTGGCAGGCGTCGGGCACAGGAACACCTGTCCCACACCATGCCCAATGGGGATGAGGGGAAATAGGGCTGGACCTCACCATCGAAGTCCACATGGCCATCCCCATTGAGGTCCACATCCTGCAGGATCTCATCAACCTCCTGTGCCTTCAGCTGCTCGCCCAGCAGCGCCGTGATGGCCTGCCGCATCTCTGCACTGCTGATCTCTCCATCCCCATTCACATCAAACTGCAGCATATACGTCATGCCTCTTCCCCACCTCCATTCATCCCTCAACCCCTGCTTTTCCTGTGTTCATTGTCCCTGGCACACCAGTGGTGCCTCTCATGGCCATCGTCCCTCATGGTCTTCCCATGTCTGTGGTGTCCCTGTGGTCATCATTCCCTAGTGGCCATTGTCCCCTTCCAGTCTTTCCATGGTTGCTGTCCCTTCCACACCTGTGCTCATCCCCATGGCTGTGGTGTCCCTGTGTCTGTGCCACTTGTGTCTCCATGCCCACAGTGTCCTAATGCCTGTCCCTGAGGCCCTTGTGTCCCCATGCCCACAGTGTCCCCATGGCTGTAGTATCACTGTAGCCATACCTCACGGAAGGCGATCTTCAGCTCCCTCACACCCACCATATGAGCCGTCTCCTCCCGCAGCTTTGGCCCCATCATCTGCACAAAGTCCTCAAAGTCCACACGGCCACCCACTGTACCAGGGGAAGGAACAGCCTCAGTGCCCCAGCGCCCCAGCCCTGTCCCCATATCCCCATGCCACTGCCCTGGCCCTGCAGAAGCCATCCCTGCACTCACTCCTCATTTTGATGTGCTGGGAGATCTCTATGAGCTCCATCTCAGTGGGCATATATCCCAGCGTGCGCATACAGGCACCCAAATCCTTGTAGCTGATGAAACCATCCTGGTCGGTGTCAAACTCCTTGAAGGCATCCAGCAGCTCTGTTCCATGGACACAGGGACCCATCAGGAATGAACCATGGCAGCCCACCCCAAGGCACGTTGTCCCACAGGACCCCTTCCCATAGCATATTTTTCTGTGGCGTGAGTCCCCATATGGCACCACTTCTCATGGCACCATGACCCACAGCAACATGTTCCACAGTGGCACCTTGTCCCTTGACAGGTTCCTCCGTGATGCATCCCAACATAATCTATGGCACTACAACCCATGATACTCTGTCCTATAGCACCATGCCCAATGGCAAATCCCTCCATGGCATATGTCCCCATGGTGCAACATTCCATGGCACAAGCCTCCATGACACAAGCCTCCATGGCACCACGTCCCATGGTGACTCCTTTCACATCTACGTGTTCCATGGCATCATAACAGCACCATATCCCATGGAAGGTCCCTCCATGGCACATGTCCCCATGGTACACTGACCCATGGCCCATGTCCCACGGCACTCCATTCTATGGCAGATCCTTCCATGGCATTTATCCCATGGCACCACACACCCATGTCCCCCCATGCCCTGACCCCACTGCTCACCATCCAGTTCTTCCGGTGACAGCTCCCGCTCCTGGGACAGGGCACAGAGGGGTAATGGTGGTAGAATCAGACTTGGCTCAGCCCCCACCCCACCCAAGCAAACCACAGTTTCACCTTTGTTAAGCATGGGACAAAATTAACTCCCACAGAAGGGATTAGAGGGATTGAAGACAAAGCCCTGCCTGGCCCCCCTGCCCGCCGATCCCATCAGCCCCTCTCTATATCAGCCCTCTCCCTGCACACACCCTGATGCCCCCAGCCCGGGACCTCTGACCTCCAACGAAGTTCTTCCCCATTGTTGGAGGTTAAGTGTTTCCTGGAGTGACAGGGCGGAGATTCCCAAGCCCAACCCCTCTGCTCCCCCTTCCCAGTGAACCCCAATCCCTCCTCAGTCCCACACTGGGGATGGGCCCCCAGACCTCCCCACTCTGCCCAATGGTACCCACTTGGCACCACGTCCCCTCCATCCCTGTTGAACCCAGCCCCATCCATCTCCAGCTTCCCACATTCCCTCCATCCACTGTCCCCCCATGCCCCCACCTTTCCAAACACCATGTTGAGGAATGGTGAATATGCCTTGGTGCTGGCAGTGTGGGGGTCCCCGGCGTCCTTTCTTGCTGTTCTTCTGCCCATGGCATCCATGCTGGGTTTCAGTGTTGGGGCTGCCTGGGGGGCCACCCGCCTCAGCGGCTTTGGGGGGCCTCTCATCCACCTCCCCCCGCTTCCCTTTGCTTGAGGCTTCAGTGTTCTTGGGGGCCCCCTTGTCCCCCCTCGAGCGTGGCATGGGGCCGAGGTCTGGTGATGGCAGCAGGAGCAGGGCTGGGGATCAGCCAGCCCTTAAGAAGGAGGCCAGGAAATCTTCTTACCTGCCCCCTCCTTCCCCCCCAGGAGGGCAAAGCCAATTAGCAGTGATTACCATGGCAGGAAATGAGCCACCCACTGTGCCCTCATACACGGGCTGCCCACCTCTCCACACTCACACTGAGACAACTCCAGCACCTCAATGCTACCACCTGTGTCTCCATCCCAGACACCTGTTGGTCCCCACAGCCAGCCCCCCAGGTATCTCCTGGCTGCAGCAGGGACAGTGAGCAGCACCTGACCCCTCCCCTGTCCTTGTGTCCCCATGATAGCATTGCCCCAGCTCAGCATATGTGGGCAGGAAGACAGTGCCTGGCAGGGAGATGCCATCATGGGGACACCATGGCACTGTTCCCAACATGGCCATTCCAGAAGGGTCCATCTGCCCAGAGAGACTCAACCTTAGTGCTGGGAGCCCACAGGGGCCATCCTATAGTACCAGCACACAGGGAATGAGAATCCTGGTGGGGAGATGGGCATCTGAGAAAAGGGAATTGCTTCCTCCCTGCATCGCAGCAGCTTCCTGTCCCCCCTCCAGGAAAATAGATTGGGGGTGTTGCTGCCAGGGAGGAGCACCTCCCACCCATCCCCACATAGAGGGCAGCCCAGGAGCTCCCCAGTGCAAGCCCACACCCACACGGATGTTACAGTAGGTCAGATGCTATTTATTGGCCTGGACAGGAATGAGATGGGGTACATGAGCGGGATGCCGCATGGCATAAAGGAGAGGGAATGCTGTGGGGTAGAGTGGGAAGGGGAGGCAAGAGGGGGGCCAGGTGTGATGGAGGGGGAGAGTGGGACAGTGAGATGGGGATGGCGAGCAATGGGAGAGCTCCAAAGGGATGGGAACTATGGGGTAGGGAACTATGGAGGACATGCAAAGGGGTGGGGAGCCATTTTTGAGATTCAAATAATGGGGAGCAATGGCAGGGATGCAATGGGATGGTGAACAATAGGGAGAGGGGGCAATGAGAGAAGGGGTGATGTGAGGGGATCCAAAGGAATGAGAAACTATGGGAGCAATCCAGATGATGGGGAGCAATGGGGGGTTGCAATGGGATGGGAGTCAACGGAATGGAAAGCAATGTGGCAGAGATAACACTACGGGGAGTTATATCCAAAGGGATAAATACAGTGAAGAGGATAAAACGAGATGGGGACTGATGGGGTGCAATGGAAGGTATCTGGAGGAATAGGGACCTATGGGATGGGAAGCTATGGGGGAGAATGCATTGTGACAGGGAGCTATGGAGGAGATGTAATGGAAGGGGGAGCTATGGGCAGCGGGCCGTCTGCGGGGTTCCAGCGGCTGGTGGTGGCCACGCTGGGCACCTACATGGCCGCTAACGTGCCCTTCCAGCTGGCCCGGCTGCTGAGCCGCGCCTTCCCGCGGCACGGCGCCCGCTGGCTGTAAGCTCTGGGATTGGCCTTCCACATGAGCAGCTGTGTCAACTCCTACCTCTACCTGCTGCTGGGCACCAGCGTGGGGCACCGCGCCGCCAGCGCCGTGTGCGCACGGCTGCGTCGCAGAGCGAACGGGGATGGGAAAGCTGCCGACACCGGGACGCCCACCGCCACGGCCGCCGCGCCCCCGTGACCACGCCCCCAACACGACCACGCCTATAATTGACCACACCCCTCGTGTAACCACGCCCCCCCACCGTCCGGCCCCGCCCCTTCCTGTGGCCCTGCCCCCGAGCTCTCCGTGCCGCAGTGCGCAGGCGCGGCGCCCCGCTCACTTCCTGT
>NW_011212333.1:12477-18740 GCF_000146605.3 Meleagris gallopavo
CCGTCGGTGTCGCTGTTGGGCCGGTCTCTGTCCGCATCCCCATAACGGAAAGGCGATCCCGGCCCCATCTGTGTCCCCATTGGGGCGATCCCCGTCCCTGTGAAGACCATCCGCGTCCCCATCCCAGTCCCCACCGGAGCAATCCCTGTCCCCATCCTGGGAAGGACAGTCCTATCCCCATCCCTGTCTGCAGTGGGGCTTTCCCTGTCTCAGTAACCGTTTCTATCCCCATAGCAGCCATCCCTGTCCTAATCCACAAAGGACAATGCTGTCCATATAGGGTCCATCCCTGTCCCCATCCCTATTATGGAAGAACCATCCTGGTGCTACAGGAGCAATCCCTGTCCCCATCCCTGTTCCCACAGAGCTGATCCTTATTCCCATCTCTGTCTTAATCCACAAAGGACAATCCTGTCTCTATAAAGCTATCCCTTTTTCCCATCCTTGTCCTCAAAGTAGCCATTTCTGTCCTCATCTCCATCCTTGTCCCTATCCCCATCCTGGGAAAAATAGCCCTGTCCCCATAGGAAACTCACTGTCCCCATCCCTCTCCAGGGAGGAATGATCCTGTCCTCATAGAGGCTATCCTTGTTCACATCTCTATCTCCATAGGATGACACCCACCTGGGAAGAACAATCCTGTCTGTGAAGGAGTACTTCCGATCCCAATCCCTGTCCCCATTCCTCCCTGTCCCCCCAGAGGCAATCCCTGCCCCCCATCCACGCCCCACACCCGCAGGGCAGGGTTTGTTTGCCCAGCACTGGTTTCCTGCTTGTGCAGGGAGGGGCACCGTTGCCCTTTACCCAGGGCGGGTGATGGGGCCAAGCCCCCTGCTCAGTGCCACCCACCGGGAGACCCATCCTGGGGCCGCTCCTTTGGAGAGCTGTTTTGGGGTCCCCCCAGTGATGTGGGGCCGGGGTACGCCCCAGCCATGTCATTCCGTAAGGTGGTGCGGCAGAGCAAATTCCGGCACGTCTTTGGGCAGCCAGTGAAGACAGAGCAATGCTACGATGACATCCGTGTATCCCGCGTCACCTGGGACAGCACCTTCTGTGCTGTCAACCCCTCCTTTGTGGCCATCATTGTGGAGGCCAGTGGCGGTGGAGCCTTCCTGGTACTGCCCCTGCACAAGGTGGGCTGGGGGTGAGGATGGCGCTGGGGATGGCTTGGGATGGGGACACAATGGGAATGGAAGTGGCTTGGGATCAGGATGGGGATGTGCTGGGGAGAGGGACGGGATGGGATAGGATAGAATGGGGATGGCTTGGGATGATGAAGGCTTGGGATGGGGATAGGGATGGGGATGGGGATGGGGATGGAGATGGGGATGGGGATGGAATAGACAGGAATGGATGGAGATGGCTTGGGATGGGGATGGCTAGGGGATGGATGGGGATGGGATAGGGATAGGGATGGGCTGGGGCTGGGAATAGCTTGGGATGGGGATGGGACAGGGATGGGATGAGGATGGGATGGGGATAGGGATGGGTTGGGGATGGGGATGGGGAAGGCTTGGGATGGGGTTTGGATGGGGACAGGATTGGAGTGGGGATGGGATGGGCTTGTTTGAAATGGAGATGGGGCTGCATTGAAATGGGGCTGGGGCTATGTTGAGGTTGATGGAGATGGGGATGTGGAGCTCAGATGGAACAAGGATTAACCACCCCTCACACTGTCCCTGCATCCCCAGACTGGCCGCATTGATAAGTCGTACCCCACTGTGTGTGGGCACACAGGCCCTGTGCTAGACATCGAGTGGTGCCCACACAACGACCACATCATTGCCAGTGGTTCCGAGGACTGCACTGTCATGGTGAGGGATGAATGGGAAAGGGGTTACTGAGGTGGTGTGGCACAGAGGACACCTTCTCGCTGTTCACTGCCCATAGGTGTGGCAGGTGCCTGAGGGGGGCCTCGTGCAGCCACTCACAGAGCCAGTGGTGGTGCTGGAGGGACACTCGAAGCGTGTAGGCATCATTGCCTGGCACCCCAGCACCCGCAACGTGCTGCTCAGTGCAGGTATGGGGACAGTGCAGGTATGGGCACGGGGTGCTGGGTGACACTTGGACAGGTGGTTGAGCTGCATCCATACCATGCAGGCTGTGACAACGTGGTGCTGATCTGGAATGTGGGTACGGGAGAGGAGCTGTACCGTCTGGAGGGGCTGCACCCTGACCTCATCTACAGCGTGAACTGGAGCCGTGATGGGAGCCGTTTCTGCACTGCCTGTAAGGATAAGAGTGTGCGTGTCATTGACCCCCGCCGCGGCACTGTGCTGCTGGTAAGTGAGACAGCAGAGTGGCAGTGTCCCCGTGTCCCCAGGGTGCTTCCCATCCTTTGTCCCCTGGTGCTCCCTGCTGCCCTTGGATGCTTGCAATTCCTTGTCCCCAGATGTTCACTGATACTCCCCATCATAGAATCAGAATCACAGAATGGCCTGGGTTGAAAAGGACCACAACAATCATCTAGTTCCAACCCCTTGCTATGTGCAGGGTTGCCAATCACCAGACCAGGCTGTCCGGAGCCACATCCAGCCTGGCCTTGAATGCCTCCAGGGATGGTGCATCCATAACCTCCTTGGGCAATCTGTTCCAGTGTGTCATCATCCTTTGAATGTCCCCATCCCTTATCCCTAATGTACTTCTCCTATCTCCCTGACACCCTGCATTTCTTAGATGTCCCCATCCCTTGTCCCCACCGTGTTTTCCCTATTTCCTCCATGCCCTGCATCCCTGGGATGTCCCTGCCCCTTGTCCCTCAGGCATACCACGTCCTTCCCTGTATCCTTTGTGTGCCTCCAGTTCCTTGTCCTCACTTGCTCCCTGGTGCTCCCCATTGCCTTGTATTCCTCAGGTGCCCCATCCCTTGTCCCCAGGGTGCTTCCCATTCCTCCTTGCTGTCCTGGATTCCTTGAATATCCCTGCCCCTTGTCACCAGGGCACATCAGATCCTTCTCTGATTCCCTGTGTCTCTTTGTCCCCAGGTGCTCCCTGCACCTCTTGAGTGTCCTCCACATCCCTTTGTCCCCAGGGCACTTTCCATCCCTCCCCAGTATCCCACATCCATGGGGTGTCCCCATCCCTTGTTTGTGGGGCACTTTTCCTGACCCCTGTGTGCCCCCCATGCTGCACCCCACCTGTCTCACATCGCTGCCCTCATGCTGTACTTCCACCCTGCAGGAGAAAGAGCGGGCACATGAGGGTGCACGCCCCATGCGTGCCATCTTCCTAGCTGATGGCAAGATCTTCACCACTGGCTTCAGCCGCATGAGCGAGCGGCAGCTAGCACTGTGGGACACGGTGAGGGGCTGCAGGGGTCCCTTGGGGGACCGTATGGGGGTGCAGCATGGGGCTGACGCTCTACTCTCCAGGAGAACCTGGAGGAGCCCATGGGTCTGCAGGAGCTGGACTCAAGCAATGGGGCCTTGCTGCCCTTCTACGACCCTGACACCAATGTGGTCTACGTCTGTGGCAAAGTATGACCCCACACCTCTCTCCCGTGCCCCCTCCTCACCCGCCTCATACTCATCAGCTGCCTGTAGGGCGACTCGAGCATCCGCTACTTCGAGATCACAGAGGAGCCACCCTACATCCACTTCCTCAATACATTCACCAGCAAGGAGCCGCAGCGAGGCATGGGCTGGATGCCCAAGCGTGGGCTGGACGTCAGCAAGTGTGAGATTGCCAGGTGAGGCTGAGTGTGCCAGGGTGTTCCTGTGTCCTCCCCCATGTCCCCATGTTTCCTCCTCTAACGACCCTTTCCCTCTGCCTCATCAGGTTCTACAAGCTGCATGAGCGTAAGTGTGAGCCTATCATCATGACAGTGCCAAGGAAGGTAAGTGGGGACTGGTGGGGGGAGGTTGGTTTGAGGGAGACCCTGGAAATGGTGATGCCAAGGGGTGATAGGTGGGAGCCCCTGGGTAAGTCGGGGGGGGGAGGGCTTGGGGAGCGCTTAGTAGCTGGGTGGGGGTCCCTGGGCAGCATGATTGAGGAGGGATCTCTACGTGGACTGGGTGGGGGTCCTAGGGCAAGGCAGAGCAACGGGGAGCTCTTGGGAATCCATAGGGGAATTGGGGGGCGGGTCTATGTACAGGGGTTTCTGCATTGTGGCTGGGTGGGGGACCCAGATCAGGTGGGTGGGGGTTCCAGAACAGGGCACAGTAACTTGGGACGGGTCTCTTGGTGGGCTGCGGGGACGGTCCCTGGGCAAAGCAGGCCAAAAACAGGGATTGGTTGGGGGCCCCTGTTCAGGCTGGGTGGGGAGTCTCCACTCACACTGCAGCAGATGGGGAGGTCCCTGGATGGAAGCCCCTGCACACTTAGCTGGGCAGAGCTCCCTGGGGAGGACAGGTACTCATGCAGGGGTCCCCTGGGTGACACTGCTTGTGGGGCGCAGTCGGACCTATTCCAGGACGACCTGTACCCCGACACGGCGGGCCCCGACCCGGCGCTGGAGGCAGAGGAATGGGTGGCGGGGCAGACAGCGGGGCCGTTGCTGGTGTCCCTGCGCCAGGCCTACGTCCCCAGCAAGCAGCGGGAGCTGAAGGTGAACCGCCACTCCCTGCTGCACGACGGCCGTTCTGCCGCCACCGCCAGCACTGCGCCGGTGCCCATCGCCCCCAGCTCCCGTCTCAGCGCACCCCCGGCCCTGGGCACCGGGACCGCCGCCCCAGCGGTGAGTGCAGGGGGCGTGACCTTTTGGTAGCGTGGCCGATTTTTTAGTGACTTGTTTGCTGAAGGGGGCGTGGACTTGGGTATGGTGGGCGTGACTGTGAGGCACGTGACCTACACGGGGGGCCGTGGTCTTGAGTGGGGTGGGCGGGACCCCGGTTGTCTCGCTGATTGCGTTCCCGGATCGCAGGTGGGCGGGCGGCTGGACGAGGTGCTACAGGAGATGGCGGCACTGCGGACGCTCGTGACGGAGCAGGGCCAGCGCATCGCCCGCCTGGAGGAGCAGCTCAGCCGCCTGGAGAACGGACACGTCTAGGGGCAAACCGGACCACCCACCCAGTGACTGCGTGGGGGCTGCCCCCCGCAGCCGGGGACCAAGCCTGTATCTCCTGAGCCCTCCTCGTGTCCTCCCCTGGGGTTATATTCTGTCCCTCAGGGATCGCGTCTCCCCCTCCACTCAGGGTCCTGTCCCCACCCCGCTTGTTGCCCCTCGTTCCATCTACCCAGCCGTCCCCCCTGCAGCTCCCCCATCACCCTTACTGCCTTACTGGGCGCTGCCCACCTGTGGATCGTGGACCACTTTGCCCCCTGCTGCCTCGCTGTAGCCCTCAAGGGTTAGTGGGGAGGTTCTTGGGATCAAACACTAAAGCATCTCGCACCCCCCGTGCCCGCAGGGTTGGGTAGTGTCATCTCCCTTTACCATCTGGCACAGCCACGGGATCCCCTTCTCCTTTTCCCTCCCTCTAGGGCAGGGTCCAAATCTATATTTTCACTCCAAATAAAGCTCTTTATAATAAAGGTGCTGGGTGAGGCTGGGGGCGTGAGGGCAAAGGGGGCTTTGCTGTAGTATCGTGGGGTGTGTGTGCGGGGGGCTGGGGGGCTGTGCATGTCCCCAGCCCACGGTGGGGATGTAGGGGATAGGAAGAGGCAGCAGCTATAGCTGGAGGCTCAGGCACAAACTGTCACAGCAGTAGTAGTAGTCAGTGTTCGCAGGGCCGCACTCTCTCTCACTCTTCACCCAGGCTATTGCGTTGCTGTGGGTTTCTCAGCAGCTGGGTGCATTTCGGGTGTGGGGGGGTGGCAGGTGCAGCCTCTGTCACCCTCCCTCCCCTCCCCCCGCATTGATACATCCGCTGCCGGGGGGGCAGGAAGTGCTGGGGGGCCCCCTGCACCACTCACACCGCAGCAGCAGGACCTGCTCCAGCAGCGCTCGGTGATGGTGAGCACCCCAAAAACAGAGTGGGGGGGGAGAAGGGGTCACAGAGCAGGGTGGGGGCATCCCCGAGAATATCCCAGAGAATACCAGAGAGGGGGGATTCTGGAGTGCCCACGGTCCCATGCATCCTCTCTGTCACAGTTATCCTGTTATAGATTTGGGGGTGAGGAGTGAAGCAGAGGGCTGTACTTAGTTCCCATGCGACTCCCCATCTCCAGACGCTGCGTTTGGGGGGAGGGGAAAAGCCCACGGGTCAATCGGACAGACCAATGGTTTGGCGGTCAGGACCTGGGTGCCCACGGGGCCGAGTGCTGCGGGTACTGAGGAAGACCCATCCCGTCCCACAGGACACCGCCCGGCGCCCCGCAGCCACGCT
>NW_011212333.1:18760-23939 GCF_000146605.3 Meleagris gallopavo
GATAGGCAGCGGGGCCGTGGCCTCGGGCGGGGTGCCGCCCCCCAGCCCCAGCTCCATGGGCTCTGCAGACCTGAAGGGCTCGAACGGGGAGAACTTGACCGGGCTGCAGAAGGCAGACGGCGGGGTGAGGAGGGGCAGCTTTCCCGTAGTGCCCCCCAAACCTGGCACGGGTACCTGACTGGGGTGTGGGGGCTGCTGTTGAGGCGGCGGGGGGAGCGCACCTTAGGCTGGAAGGAGAAGCCCTCCTTGATACTCTCCAGCACTGAGGGGGCCACATAGGTGAAGCCCTGGAGGAGGGGAATGGCAGAGGGCGGGGCGAGGGGGCAGCGGGACACCTCTCCCTGTGCATCCACCCCGTACCAGGAAGGCCTGGTTGGCACTCTCACTGATGATGGCATCATCGGGGCTGTCCACGGGGGTCTGGCGTGTGAAGCGGACGTCGAACTGGCTGACATCCTCCTCCGACTGCTGTGTGGGGGAAGGAACGTGGCTGCTGTCCTCTGAGCCCCCCCTTCAACCATTGCCCCCCAGAGCCTCCCCAGTACCAAACAGGGTTTGAAGGGAGGGTCCAGGTGGCGTGCCAGCAGCTCCTCCCAGTTGATGTGCCGGAAGAAGGGATGCTTCTGGAGTGGAACTAATGTTATATTAAGAGGTGGGGGGGAGGAACATCATTATACCCTTCCCCAACCCCTACCTGCACATCGGCTGCATCTCCCGGTCCCCCACCAATGCGCTGGCTGGGGTTGCGCTTGAGGAACTGCGAGAGAAAGGACATGGGGGTCCCGGCTGTCCCCCTCCACACACACAGGGGGTGATGGGATTGGGGGTGGATGGAGGCACCTTCTTGAGCAGGTCACGTGCATCGGGTGTCAGGTAGGGTGGCAACACCAACTTCCCCTTCAGGATCTTGTCAATGGTTTTCTTGCGGTTCTCTGCTGTGAATGGGGGCTGCCAGGTGGGGGTTGGCCACAATGAGCCCTCCATGCTGTCCATGTGCCTCCCTCAACCCCCTCTGGGTGACTTGCCGATCCGGTGAGCATGTCATACATCAGGGCACCCAGGCTCCACCAGTCCACTGCGCGGTTGTGCCCACTGTGCACCAGAATCTCCGGGGCCCTTTGGGCAATGGGAGGGATGCCCTGAGTGCATGGTCCCTCCAGGCTCCCCTGGCACCCCTCCCCCTGCTCACATGTACTCGATAGTGCCGCAGAAGGTGTGGGTGACTGCTCCATCATGGATGGACTCCTTGCAGAGACCGAAGTCTGTAAGCTTGATGTGACCTGGGAGGGTTCCAGAGGGGGTCAGCCCCCAGAATGGCACTGCACGGTGGCCCCCCAGCACTGTACCCACCCTGGCTGTTGAGCATGATGTTTTCTGGCTTGAGATCACGGTAGATGATGCCGTTAGAGTGCAGGTGGCCCAGCGCCAGTGTGATCTCACTGAGATAAAAGCTGTGCCACGGTGGAAGGGGGTGAGCAGCAGTCAGGGCCCCCAGTGCCCTCCTCCAGGCTGAGGACACGTGGGGACACATGGGGATACATAGGGATGTTACTGGCCCTACCAGGCGGTGTCTTCCAGGAAGATGCCCTCACGCTCCAGCTGCATGAAGAGCTCCCCACCTGCAACAAACAGCCAGGGGGCCGTGAGCTGTCCCCGCTTCATGCTTGCCCCCCCGTTCCCCCATACCACTGAGGCACTCCAGGATGAGGTAGAGCTTGCCGCCCGTCTGGAAGGCATAGATGAGGTCAACGATGAAGGGGTGTTTGATGGCCTCCAGGATGTTTCTCTCAGCCCGCGTGTGCGCTGTGTCCTTGGCACTGCAGGCAATCTTGGCCTGGGACAGGGGGTTACATGGTGAGGGGAAGGCAACACACAATGATGGGGGGAGGTCCCACAGTGATGCAGCGCTCCATGGCACCTTCCTACCTTCTTCAGCACCTTCATGGCGAAGATCTTCCCTGTGTTGGTGCCCTGTACCTTGCGCACCTGGAAGACCTGCAGGACGGGGGGGGGGCAAACTTCCTGACACCCCCACCACATGAGCAGCCCCCCTTCCCAAAGCCCTCCCACCTTGCCATAGCCGCCCTTGCCCAGGACGCGCAGCAGCTCGAAGCAGTGGGGCCCGATTTGCTCCGGGCCGTTGTTGACGCTGTTCTCTGAGATTTCTATCTCCTCGTAGTGCCCCACAGGCCTGTGGGGTGGCGGTGGGGGGGTGGTGAGTAGGGATGGGGCCCCCTCAGAGCCGCCCCTCAGTGCCACCCCGGTGCCATCCTACACTCACTCCAGGCCGTTCCCCCGGGGCTCCACCTCCATCTCCTGTGGGGACGTGGCATCAGTGCCACACGGCACGGTGGCGTTAGCCCTGTCCTTCATCCTTGGAACAGGTTCTGCCCTTTCACCCATCCCTCGCCCAGGTTCCTTGCCCCCATCCACATCGCGTCCCAGCCCTCCCATCACCACCTCTGATCCCCACCAGGACCTGAGGCCCCGTCCCACGCCCAGACAGCCCCACTCACCTCTGCTCCATCCCTACCCTGTCCTTATCCCACATCCCTCTCTCCACCAGGTCCAATTCCCCACGTCCCCACTCCTGTGCCCCCATCCCCAGCCAGTCCTGGTATTCCTATTTCTATCTGTATCCCTCCCCTATCCCCCTCCCCACCAGGTCGTAGTCACCTCCGTCAGGGTCCCCGACTGCCGTCCTCGTGTCCCCAGTCCCACCACGTCCCAGCCCCCTATCCCCACTCTCGATCAGCTCCCCACGCTGTCCCCGCGCCGTCTCCCCCCAAGGTCCCGACGTCCCCGGTGGACTCACGGCGCCCAGCTCGGACTCTTCCCCGTCGCTTCCCTCCTCGGTCTCCAGGTCGATGTCGAACACCCCCGCCATTGCGGCGCCGCAGCGAACCCGCGGGCCCCGCCCGGTCACGTCTGCGTCGCGTCACAGGAGGGACTCGGGATCCCCGCCGCGGGGCACCCCGGGACGTGGAGTCCGAGCACGTGGCCCCGCCCCTAGATTTACCCCCGGCCCCCAGGGTTAGGCACGCCCACCAACGTTAGCAACTCCAGTCTTGGCTACGCCCCCTAGGCTAGGCTACGCCCCCTCCGGCTCGGGTGTCTCCCAAAGGGCAGGGGTCGGCCCCAAATGTCAGCGCTGGCGCATGGAGTCCTGCGGGGGGGTTGCTGGGAGGGGAACCTCCCCGAAATAAACACGGACCTTGACGCACTGAGTTGGCGCTCCGCAGCCTTTATTGGTGCACATGGCCCTGGGGTGCTCCCCCAGCCCGGGTTGGGATTGTGCCTCTTCCACAGGTCATGAGGTGCTAGGGAGTCGGACTGGAGGTGACCCCTGGAAGAACCTCCAATTGGGTCTCGGGCTGCTACTGCACTCCTGTGTTATTGTGGGGTCTGTGTTGTTATTGCAGGGTCTCAGGCACTATGTGGGCTGTGTTATTGTAGGGTCACTGCTGTTACTGCAGGGTCTCAGGCAGTACGTGGTCTATTGTTATAAGGCTTCAGACACTACACAGGCTGCTGTGAACACTGCTATTACTGTAGGGTTTCGGCCACATGGGCCATATATCATTGTAGGGTTGCTGTTATTGTAGGGTCTCTTGCTGCCACTTGCAGATGCCGTTTCCCCACTGACGGTGGCAGAGGCTGTGACACACTGTGTTTTCACATGGCATCATCCTGGGATTGTGAGACATAGGGAGATTCTCCCCACACTGCTTTGCCACTGTCAGGCTTGTTATTGTAGGGTCTCCCCAGCAATGGGGTGTTCCCACAGGATCTTCCCATGCACAGCTCTCACTGCAGGTGCCTCCCGCTCCTGTTACTGTAGGGTCTCCTGCTTCTGCAGTGGATCTGCTGTACACCTGTTGCTGCGGGATCTCTCTGTGCTATTCTATCACTGTGGGGTCTCCCCTCACCCAGGTGTTCTTGTAGGGTCTCCCAATATTTGTCCTCTATCACAGGGTCTCACGATGCTCATCTCTTATTGTGTGCTCCCCTCATACTGCACTGTTTCCTCATGTTTGCCTGTTACAATGGGATCTCCCCACACTCTGGTTATAGGAGGGGCATTTGCCTGTTATTATGGGCTGCTCTGTTATTGTAGGCTCTCCCCACTGCTGCAGCCCCCGTGCTGCAGTTGAGAACCACGCTGGGTGTTGTAGGGCCGCCATGTTGCTACAGGCCCACAACCCACAGCCCAATCCCAAGAGAGCGGGGGGTTGAGATTGGGATGTGGGCCCCTGGGGGATGATCTGGGGGATGCAAAGCCCGGCCCTGGCCCCACATCCCCACCCCCCGCCGTAGCTATTTGAAGTGGGAGAGGAAATGACTGACAGGGTACTGGGGCGAGTCGATGCCCAGCGCCTGGCACAGCCCCAGCAGCCGCCCGCAGGCTTCAGCAGGGCCATCCCCAGCGCAGGCCACACTCAGGCAGGGCTCCTCGTAGTGCCCGCCTGCCTCCTCAAATAGCGGGTTGAGGCGCACTAGGCCACGCTGCTGCAGGCCCTGCAGGGCTGCCATGACGCCACCGCGCAGGGCCTGGCCATGCTCCGACGCCAGGCACATGATGCCCGCCAGCTGCTGCCGGGGTGAAGGCCGGGAGGGCAGCACGGGCGGCAGACCCAGTGCTAGCAGCACGGCAGCCAGCAGCAGGTCGGGCCCATAGACGGCGCGGATCCAGTCGCGCAAGTAGAAGCCGCCCATGCGAGGGTTGATCTCCAGCAGGCGCGGCCCGGAAGGGCCCAGCTTCAGCTCCACGTTGAAGACGCCATGCCGTAGCCCACAGGCCCGGCAGCAGCGCAGGGCTGCCCGCACCAGCTGGGCCTGCCGGTCAGCGGGCAGGCAGGAGGGCAGTATGGCCGCCGTCTCCAGGAAGGTGGGGAGGCGTGTGGGGCCGTTGTCCGACACCCAGGCGCCCAGCAGTCGGCCCTCGAACAGCACCAGGTCAACATCGTGCTCAGTGCCCGGCACATACTCCATCAGCAGCATGGCGTTGCCCCAGCCCAGCCCTATGCCTGGGTGGTCGGCATCGGCCCGCAGGTCGTACCACAGCTGGGCTGCGTGCGCGTGACACTGCCCGGCACTCTCCACCAGCCGCACACCCACTGCCCCTGCCCCGAACTCCAGCTTGGCCACGGCGGGGAAGGGCACAGCGCCCGCCGCCCGC
>NW_011212333.1:23959-28247 GCF_000146605.3 Meleagris gallopavo
GCACGGCAGCGGGAGGGCAGCCAGGCAAGCCCAGCCGCTGGCACAGCAGCGCTGTCAGCACCACGCAGTCATCCCAGTAGGAGAGGCAGGCGTCGGGCTGCAGCCCGCGGGCGCGCAGCATCTCCAGCACATGCTCAGCGTGCTCCTCGTCCCGACGGTGCTCCCGGCTGTCATAAGGCAGGAAGGTCTCCACCAACCCAGCTGCAAAGTGCTCGGGGTCCGACTCTACCAGGTGGATCTGCAGCACCAAGCTGGTGGCACCACGGAGCGGTAGGACACAGTGTACCCACTCCATGGCAACACTACCTAGCGTTCACTCTGTAGCCTACAGATGGCTCCATCATCTCTGTCCTTGGTCCTGGTGTCCTGCCCCCATTCCCAGCCTATCCTCATCCCCACCAAGTCCTGGTCTCCCCATACCCATCTGTAATTCCCAGTCTCCAGCCAGTACCAGTGCCCCTGTACCCAGCCTGTTCCTGTCCTTCCAGTTCCTGATTGTCCGTGTCCTCATCCCTGGCCCTAAGACCCCTGTCCCCAGTGCAGTTCCCACATACATAGGCTGTCTTCAGCCCTATCCTTCATCTCTGTCCCCATTCCCACCACCACAAGATCCCCCCAGTCCCTATCCTAGCTTCCCTGATCCCAGCCACTACAGGTCCTCTTTTTTCATTCCTGATGTCATTCCCTAGGTTCGCTTTCACTCTGAAGCCTACTGTTGGCCCTATCTGCTCACCCGCAGGCCGTACTCGCGTGCTGCCTCCCAGACGAAGCTCTTGCTGACTCCTCCAGCCCCGATCAGCAGGATGTCCTTGCCTTCAACTAGGTGGCACTGCGCCCGGTGCAGCAGGCACTCGGCCAGCAGTCGCGGCATGTCTCCAGCAGACTGCCCCACATCATGCCCCATGCCCTCAAACAGCAGGCAAGTCTCCAGGCAGCGCAGGCAGTTGGTAGAGAGGGCCACCAACTCCAGGGTGTCGTCCACGCACGCCAACAGGAAATCCACACCTTGGGGACACAGAGTGCTCAGTGCCACAAGGCCACCAGCACCACTTGCCTCCAAGGGAGCAGGCCTGAGGTCAGAGCTCACCAAGGATGTCGGTGTGGGCACGAGCACCACCACGCTGAGTGGGGCTCAGCTCACCCTCTGCAGCTAGGAGGGCAGCCATGGTGGCCTCAGCGGCCTCCCGCAGCCGCCCTGCCAGTGCCTGCCGCTGTGCCGCATCTGCCAGGCCCCACTGCCGCAGGCTGGAGTCCAGGCCCAAGGGCAGCACCGAACCGTGCCGCACTGGCGCCTCTGCCCGCCCCGCAGTACAGGCCACCTGTGGGGACATGCCACCAAGGGGACACAGGATGACACTGGGATGCAGGTGGGTGTCCCCAAGGCAGGGATGTGGGCTGCCAGCTCCCAGGGCACGGGGACTCATGTGCTGGCACCCAGAGCCCGGGGCAGGGGATGCTCACAGCCACACCCAGCCACACCTGGCCCAAGGAGAGGGGCTGCAGGAAAGGGGGTGGGGGCTTCCGACCCCACCCACGGATGTACCCGCCAGCCCCGCCCCCCAGACCATACCTGGGCAGAGCTGGGGCCGGTCTCCCCAGGACCGGCAGACGACGGTGCAGATGCGCAGGGCCATGGGCAGCTGCGGGGCTGCGCTGCCTGAGGGGCGAGGGACAGGGCAGGGACAGCAGCATCCCACCCACAACCCCCAGCTCACCCTGCGGTGTCCCAGCCCCAGGGAATGGCCAAGGACAGTCCCCCCCAGTGCCATGCTCACCCCAGCCCAGGGGACAGTAGGGGCAGGAGGTTACCTTCCCCCTAACCCTTAGGGACTGAGTCCAAGGTGGCCACCCCCCCACCCATGGGTGGACACGAGGGAGCCCCCAGAAGCCCTTCCTGGGTGGTGGGTACCCGAGGGGGGTCTTACGTGGGGGCAGAGTGGGTAGGCGCGCGGTGGGCACCAGGGCTTCCAGCAGGATGCTCTCCTCCTCCCGTAGCCCCTTCAGCAGGGCTGCCACTGCCTGTACCACTGCCTCGCCCTCCACCTTCCTGTGGGTGCTGCGGGGTCCGTTCCACGCCACCGCCACCCTGACAGCCGCACTGCCACCTGTGTACAGGGCAATGTCACCCCATACCACCCTTTCACAGCACCACATGCCACCCTGTCCGTGTTACCACACGCCACCAGACTGCACCACCCTGCCGCCCCTGTCCCAGGCAGCACCATGTCACCTTGTCCCACGTCATCCCGTCCCACTCCACCCAAGCATCGTGCCACCCTGTCCCCCCCCTGCCATCCCTCCTCCCCCACATTTTGCCAAGTCCCTCCTGCTGTCCCCACCTGATCATAGGGCTGCATGGTGCTGCCCTCCAGGAAGGCGTCCACCTCATCCTGCACCAGGCTCTCCTGGCCCTGGGGGTCCTGTAGCCTCACCAGGCGTATTCCGGGGGGGTTGGGCTCCTCAGGCAGGGTCTCCCACAGCCCCGTGATGAAGGCCAGGGTGGGGGGCACAGGCAGGCCAGCACGGGCAGACAGCAACCAGCGAGAGAGCAGGGGGTCCTCCAGCCAGCGTGCCAGTGGTGCTGAGCCTCCAGTGGGGCAATCGAGGTCACGGGCCAGCTCACCCTCCCAACTGCCCTCGGACCCAAAGGTGCCAGTGACATAGGTAGCACGCCGGGGAGGCACAAATTCTTCCAGGGCAGTGCAGCCCCCTGCCTCGAAGGAGACCCCCCTGGAGAGCAGCAAGGACCACGTGCCTGGTGATGTCTCTGAGGGTATGCGGCTGGCCCAGGCAGGTGCCAGGCACAGCACCATGGCACCTGTGGGTGGCACAGGATGAGCAGTGGCTGTGTCCCCACACACCACGGGGGCTGCTGAGTGCCGGGCCTGGGGGACAGGGCCATACTCACCTGGGCAGCGGGTGCCACCCTCCAGCAAGATGGGCAGGAAGGCAGTGGGGGAGCCCAGTATGCACACAGTCATATCCAGCTGGCCAAATCCTGCAGCAAGGCAGTGGTAGGGTGCATGGGACCTGTTGCCACCCCATGCGAGTAGCCCATGTCCTCAGCCTGGCACTGTGACCCCAGCCCAGCACCACAACCCCAAGCTGACACCACAGTCCCCAGCCCAGCTGTGAAACACAAAACTGTTTTTTTTTGTCAGAAAGCTCGCTTCGTGAAGCCTTTTTGGTGATAAGACTCTGACAACTGCTAATTATCTAGAGGGGCAAGTGGTGGGTGCCACTGTGCTCCAGGACTGCTGCTCATGATTGTAAACATAAGCAGATAGGGGACAAGCAGTTTTTTTCAGGGTGCAGCTTGAAGGACCTGACCACTGCCAAAGGTGATAATGCTTTGCATATGGCAATGAAGGCACCACCCACTGCTGGCTTAACTGCTGGGCCAAGTGTGCCACAGTAACAGAGCGAAAAGAAGAAGTCCTGTAAACTGGAGCAAGACACCAGCACTGTGCCCTGCTGCCAACCCACCTCTTAGCAGCCTGGTGTCCCCAGCTTGGCACCACAGTGCTGTACCACAACCCCAGCCTGCCACTGCATCCCCAAGCCACACCAAGCCCCTGTACTGTCCTATCCCACCATCCCACCACCCTGTGCCACCCATATCCATACCAGTGCGTGGCTGGCCGGTGCGGTCTACGGTAAGGGGCATCCCCTCCAGGCGCAGGGTGCGCTGTAGCACCTCATAGGCATGGGCAGTGGGGTCGGGGTGCTCGCTGTCCTCAGGTCCCTCGCCGTCGGACACTTCCTCCTCCTGCCAGCCCGGACACAGCGCCTCGGGGCCGGTCCATTCCTGCTCCTTCATGCTCAGAGCCTGCTCCGCGCTCAGCTGGTCCACTGAGAGCTGTCACAGGGCACGGTCGAGCTGGCACCGCAACAGGCACCACAACGGGCACGAGGGCCGTAGGTTCAGGGGGAGCATCGGGCAGTCAAGGGACGTCGCTGGGGCGGTGGTGTCGGGGTGCCCGGGAGCAGTGCCAGCCCCCGGACAAAGCGTCCCCTTGTCCCCGCAGGGTCACGCGGAGGCGGTGGGCACGGCGCTGCCACACGGAGCGCCGGCACCACCCAGCCCCGCCGAGAAGGGGAAGGGGCCCCCTGCCCTCACGCCCCGTGTCACCACTCACCATGCTGCGGGCGTCGGAGGGCTGCAAGAGACGGGAGGGGGGTTACAGTGAACAGGACACAGCCGGAGCGGTCAGCCGCCCCGTGATGCCACGATGCGCTCGGAGGGAAACTGAGGCACGCGCGGCCACGCGGCCCCACGGGGACGAGC
>NW_011212333.1:28794-29692 GCF_000146605.3 Meleagris gallopavo
CGGCGGTCGCTGTCGCTGTCGGGCGGCTGTGGCGGTGGTGCCCGTGAAGCTGTGCCCGTTCTGCACCGGCGGCGACGACGCCTCCAGCGGCAGGAGGGGGCCGTCCCCGGGGAGGGCGCAGGGCGGAGCGGGGAGGCGGGGGAGAGGAATCGGAGGATGTGCGGAGTGTGCGGGCACCTGGATTCAGGGGTGTGGGGTATGGGGTGTGAGGGAACTATAGGGGCGTGGAAGTGACGATGCGGGGGCACGAGTATATGGGGCATAGAAGTATGGTGGAATGGAGATGGGGGACATGGAGGCCTGGGGAGAAAGGTTTATGAGAATGTGGGGACACGGGGATTTGGGAATATGAGGATACGTGGAGACAAGGGTATGGGGATGTGGCAACAGGTGTATAGGAGAATATGGAGGTAAGGGAACGCAAGGATATGGGAAACAGGGGATTTGAGAATAGGGGGACATGGCGGCTGAGGAATGTCGGAATAGGGACGGCTGGATTCGAGGACACGGGACACGGAGACATGGGGATATGACAACAGTGGGATGTGAGGCTGCACGGATTTGGGGACACAGAACACGAGCAGCGGGGCACGCAGCTGGCATCGGAGCCAGGGACAGTTGCTGGGGTCGGTCGGGGACAGCAGCGCAGCTGACACCGCGGGGCTGAAATGTCACCACGGGCGCCGAGCCAGGGTCTGGCTGCACCGCACGGCTCGCATGGCACGTGGGGGGTTGCAGCAGCGGCATGGCGGCACAAGCGGCACTGATGGCACAAATGGCACAAGTGACGCAGGTGGAGCCCGTGGCACAAGTGGCACCGCTGGTACACGTCTCCATGGAGCTCCCCACGCGCGTCCCCGCGCCGCGAGAGTAGCAACAGCCTCCGGGCAACGAACAG
>NW_011212333.1:29700-33937 GCF_000146605.3 Meleagris gallopavo
ACCTTGATTCCATCATCGGCCGCCTCCTGGAGGGTGAGCGGTGGGCTTCGGGCTCCGAGACGACCTTGGGCGCGGCTAGGGGCGGGAAGGGCTGGGGCTGTGCCGCGAGGGCTGTGCCTCCAGCCGCTGAGCTGGAGGACGGGGATGCGAGCCGGGGCCTGCGGGAAAACGTGGGGCCGTGGGGAGCACTGGGAGTATGGGGGCTGCGGGGCACCGGGGAGCTGCGGGGGACTGGGGGACCGTGGGGCCTCGGGGAACTGTGGGGAGCCGGGGGGTGGGAGCCGCTGGGGGTTGTGGGGGACCCGGGGGGCTGTTGAGGGATCCGGGCGGCTGTGGGAAAAAGGGGCTGCGAGTGACCGGGGGGCTGTAGAGGGCCGGGGGCCCTGGGGGCTATGCGGGACTGCTGGGACACAGCCGTCTCTGGCAGCTCTGGGGGTGGAGTGGGTTTCACTGAAGGCCACCCCTGCACAGTACAAGGCTCACGGCCGGGGAAGAACGTACAGCTGACAGAGAACGAGATACGGGGGCTGTGCCTGAAGTCACGGGAGATATTCCTGAGCCAGCCCATTCTGCTGGAGCTGGAAGCCCCCCTCAAGATCTGTGGTGAGCAGCAGGCCAGGGGAATGGGTGGGGGGTGGGCTGGGTGCCAGCATCACTGTGTGTCCCCTGTGATCCTCTTACAGGTGACATCCACGGGCAGTACTACGACTTGCTGCGGCTCTTTGAGTATGGGGGCTTTCCCCCCGAGAGCAACTACCTGTTTCTGGGTGACTACGTGGACCGGGGCAAACAGTCGCTGGAGACCATCTGCCTGCTGCTGGCCTACAAGATCAAGTACCCTGAGAACTTCTTCCTGCTGCGTGGCAACCATGAATGTGCTAGCATCAACCGCATCTATGGCTTCTATGACGAGTGTGAGTGCCACACCAACCCCACTGCTGACAAACAGGACTGCCCCCACCTTCTCACCCCAGTACCAACCCCATACATACAGCCAGCCTAAAGTCCCCACTGCCATCCCCGTCTGCAGCTCTTCCATTTCATGCAGACCTCATGCCCTCATCCCAGCCACCTCCATGATCTCCCACCCCCCTGGAGGGTTCAGTGCTACTCTGTGTACAGTGTGGGACACCGGGGAGTGGGGAGGGTGGAGCACAGCCCGCAGGAAGGGCTCCTGTGAGCAGCCACCCCGCTGCCTCACAGGCAAGCGGCGATACAACATCAAGCTGTGGAAGACCTTCACCGACTGCTTCAACTGCTTGCCCATTGCTGCCATTGTGGATGAGAAGATCTTCTGCTGCCATGGAGGTGGGCACAGGACTGGGGGCTGCTGCCTGGGTCCAGAGGCTGCCCTACAGCATAACCTGAGTCTCCTATCCCATGCAGGGCTGTCCCCTGACCTGCAGTCGATGGAGCAGATCCGGCGCATCATGCGACCCACAGACGTGCCCGACCAGGGCCTGCTGTGTGATCTGCTCTGGTCTGACCCTGACAAGGATGTGCAGGGCTGGGGTGAGAACGACCGCGGTGTCTCCTTCACCTTTGGGGCTGAGGTGGTGGCCAAGTTTCTGCACAAGCATGACCTGGACCTCATCTGCCGGGCACACCAGGTACTGGGCTCAGGCCCCACCCTGGCTCCATACCACTGGAGTTTTTCCCAGGAGCGGACATTTACTCTTGAGGATTGTGATCGGGCTCTTTTGAAGGGGATGCTGTCCCCTGGGGGGGTTTATGGGCCCCGTGGACAGGGCACAAGGAGATCTGAGTGCTGCCGCCCCGCAGGTGGTGGAGGATGGCTACGAGTTCTTTGCCAAGCGCCAGCTCGTCACCCTCTTCTCTGCACCCAACTACTGCGGGGAGTTCGACAACGCAGGTGCCATGATGAGCGTGGATGAGACCCTCATGTGCTCCTTCCAGGTGAGTCGGGGCTTTGCTGGGGAGGGGGCAGCACACAGGGCTCTGCCCGCAGCCCCCCCACTCACCTTCTTCCCCACAGATTCTGAAACCGGCAGACAAGAACAAGGGCAAGTATGGGCAGTTCAGTGGGCTGAACCCCGCTGGCCGCCCTGTCACCCCGCCGCGCAACTCTGCAAAAGCCAAGAAGTGAGTGCCCATCACCAGCAGCCCCAGCACCACGTTGCTCTTCTCTCCATTTGTTTTTTATTTGTAAGATCCTGTCTCTCCTGCCACTTTCTACTGTACCAAATGCACTCTCTGGGGCAGAACCTGCCTCTCGGATGGCAGTGAAGGCGAGGCAGGAGGCTTTTTTGGGGAATAAACTTGTAATGGGTCTTAAGATGTGGGTTTGGGATTATCCTGCATGCCCAGACAGTGCCAGCTGCTGTGCTGTGGCATCAGAATGGGGGCTCTCAGCACTCAGCATCACTGTCCTCTGCCAACACTTCCTGGCTGGGGGCTGGACCAGGCCCCTTTGGCGTCAGCACAGAACCGAAAAACAGCGAGCGGAACTTGGGGAGTGAAAAGACAAAGGGTCAGAAGTCCATGCCAGTCCTCTACCCCTTCCCCCCATGTCAGTGCCCATCCCCACCTTCTTGTGAGGGGGTGTCCCTGGCACAACTCCATCCTCCTCCTCCTCAGGGTCACTTTTTGCAGGGCAAGGTGTGTGCAGGGAGAAGGTGGGGCTGAGGGATGCCCCTGCTTCCCCCTCACAGGCACTACTTTCCAAGGCCACCACGTAGGACTCGAGGTTATCAGCAAATTCATCGGAGGGGGCAGGTGGGTGGGAGATGCTGCTGGAGGGAGCAGTAAGTGAGTAAATGCTGGGCAGCATTAGGACTGTACACTAGTCCCTACTGCTGGCAGCATGGGGCCATTCACTCTGATCCTGATTGATGGCAACGGGCTGTTACCCATTGGTAGCAGGGGGTGGCTGTGAGTCGCTCTCTGGGTCCAGGAGGGTGGCCAGGACAAGGTGTGCCTCCATCAGGGAGTCATCCAGGGTGAAGATGGCTGGCCTGGGGGCACACATGGACTGTGGGAGAGTCCTGGAGGATGGGTCTGGGTGAATGAGGGACACTGTGGTGTTGTCTCCTACCTGCCAGGCTCATCGTAGTGGATAGTAAGAGGCAGACTGGAGGCCTCGGCAAAGCTCAGGAGCCCCTGGGGGGAGATGGGGCTTAGTGGGTCTGAGGGGCCACTGGGATGTGGGGCACAGGGTCATAGTCACACTCACCCTGAACTCCTTGAGACAGAAAGTGATGCAGGAGCCAGGCACCACTGCCACCTCCTGGAACTCATCTGGCGCCAACCACAGCTCTGTCACCATGGCCTTGCCAGGCTCTGCAGTGCAGCAGTCAGCGCCAGCTCCAGCAGACCCCTTCCTGTCCCCGTGCCCCATCCCCACTCACCACTGCCCTCCTCCCAGATGGCTGCGCAGCCCGATTCGGCCCCCAGCAGCAGCTCCCAGCGTCACCTCTGCCAGCGTCTGTGGGAAGTGCACCACTGCCTCCGCCAACACCCTGCAGTGAGGGCACTCAGCACCATAACCCCCCCCAGTAGTCCCCATCCCACATCCCCCAGCACTCACTGTGCAGGAGCACACAGCTGGCTGGCGCAGCACTGCGTGTTGAAGATGGCCTGCAGCTGCTCACACTCCTGGAAGGCCAGCTGGTGGGTGCGGGTGACACCTGCAGGACAGCCCCATTAACCCCCACTGTAGCCCTGTGACCCCCTCCCAGTGCTGTTACCTCCCCCTCACCATGCTTGCAGTGTAGCTGTAACACCAGGTGCCCAGCGCAGGGCTGCAGCAGCACCAGGCAGCGCTCCACCGACTTGTCCAAAGTTGGCAGCGAGCGGAACACGCCCAGGAAGGACTGGGGATAAGGACAGCATCACTGCCTGTCCCTCCTGGAGGGACAGACATAGGGAGGTTTTGAGGGAGTCTGCACCTTCATCAGCACCTTACAGCGGGTGCCGGGGGGGCCTGGCTCGTAGCACTGGAAGAATAGCGGCACGAAGAAAAAAGAGGCGAAGGCGGAGCGGGAGGCACTGGCGGCACGCAGGGACAGCTGAGGGCGGACAGGGGGTGGCACCGGGCACCGGGGGGCCGGGGCCACAGCCACGTCCCGGCATCCCCCTGTGCCCATACCCCAGTGTCAGAGGGCTCCAGGTAGAGGTGGTCGCCGACACGGGACAGCGCGTGCACAGCATGGCCGAGGGCTGTGTGTGGAGGGGGGATCGAGAGGGAGCAGACGGCAGACGGCACCCCCCGACCCCC
>NW_011212333.1:35110-40545 GCF_000146605.3 Meleagris gallopavo
AAAAAAAAAAGAGGCAGCAGCTTGGAGAGAGGGTGTATGCAAGCTCGCGTTTTTTTTATTCTTGCATTCCTGGACACCAATCAAAAGAGCAAATCAAGGGAGGTGGAAGGGGGAAAGGCAGCAAGCAAGGGAGCCGGAGCGTGGTGCGAACCGTGCACACACTCGCACACCAAAAGCACGCAGCCCAGACTGCTTCTGCCACTTAACACTCAAGCAAACACAAACCAAAACAAATAGGGAGAGAGGAAAAAAAAAGCCAAAGGAGAGCCGGGGCAGAGCGGAGCAGCAACATCGGCTGTGTGTCCATCGGTGCGGGGCTGAGCACTGCAGCAACACATTGCTGGGCTCCCCACGCCTGCAGACCCGCGCCCTGACTCTACTATGCTAAATGTGGCTGGGGAGCCCCCAGGTAAGAGTGGGGCCATGGGGTGGGGGTCCGCCGCGCCAACTGCTGCTGACTGTAACTCCATTTGATTCAAACGTCTGTCTGGCTTTGGGATTGATTTAAGGCTTTTCCCCCCTCTGCTCTCGGGTTTTTTTTTCCTCCTTTCTCTTGTTGCCTCTTTTCCATGCATGTTTGTGATTACCGGGCAGGGAAACGCTGCTTAGCATGGAGAATTAAAACCTGAGACTGACAGAGGGGAGGAAAACGGAAAGTACCCAAGCTTGGGTTTTACTCGTGGGGCAGGCAGGCACCGCAGAGGGCAATACCTAGTGGGACATGGTGGTCGCTTCCAGGGTGCCAGGAAATCCCCCCCCTCTGTGGAGCTCTCTCCGGCCACCAGAAGGCTTTGTTACCCTGGGGCCATGGGGAGCCAAGGGCAGCGGGGTTGCCGGGCACGGAAAGGACAGGGAAAAAGTTGGGAAACAACCCTTAAAAGGTCAGACTGTGGGCGCTGGTGGCCCTGGGGCTGGGGACATGAGGCTGAGGCCACGTTTTGTTCTGGCTCCCATGGAGCTGGAGCCATTCGGTGGAAGCTGGAAAAAGCGGGGCTGGTAGCCGGGGTCTCTTGCTGCTCCCTGATCCTGGCCTGACATGGGAGGTGGTGGCAAACCAGTGGCCCCGGGAGGCTGTCGGCTGTGGCCTGTGCTCACAGCACAGCTAGCAGCACCAAGAGCTGCTGCCTCGGTCAAGGCCGAGAGCAGCCCAGTGACAGCCTGGAGACACAGCTCAGGGCTGTCGTGCTGCTGCTGGGAAGCAGTGTCCCTGTGCCTTGTTAGCAGGCGGCGTGAGGGCATGGTCCTGCACACATCTGGGCTGCATTAGCCCCAGCCCGCCAGCAGCCTCCGAAGGGAAATACAGAGGACTCTGCTTACAGGGTTGCGCCGGGGAAGATTTATGCCCTGCTAAGTGGCACGGTGCACCATAAATCACCTCCTGCCCTGTGCCCACCTGCCTTGAGCCACAAGAGTGAGTCCAACTCCGCAGCCCCTTGGGTGCCCACAGAGTGCCAATGGACGCATCCCAGTGGGGATATGGGGGTGTGCCTGTGCTGGCACATCTAGGATGTCCAGCATGCCAGCCCTGCTGGCTCCAGGTACCCCTGGTGATGGGTACGCACCCATACCTGGCACTGCTGGGGAACGCGTGGCTGGCACAGATCACGGGGCTCCTGCTGGAGCCACTGGCCCTGCCTCTGCAAGTGTCCCCTTGGCACAGGGTGCTGGAGGAAACTGGCAGCGATGGCAGCATGTCCAGAGGTGGCAGGGGATGGGGGGTGGCATGGGGCTCTCTGTTGCCACACAGGCTGGCACCGGGACTATCCACCTGCGTCCTTAATGGTGACACCATGCACCTCCTGCTGCCCGCAGGGGAGCCCCCAGTCCCCCTGCTCTTGGCCCCGCAAGCTGTTTCCGCTGCAGGCCGGAGAGGGGCCAGGCTGCCTTTGGCGCTGTGCTGTCCCTGGCTCTGCTGCCGCTCCCAGCACAGCTCCACAGCCCTCGGCGCTGCTGGGGACACGGGAGGGGTTTGGGCGTCTGCAGTGCCAGCAGGGACACTGAGTGCCTGTGTGGGTACAGGGTGCCGGTAGGCCGCATAGGGCTCTGCCACCATTGGTCCCACTGCTGCTGGGATCCAGGTGGGCGACAGCCGAGGTGTGGGATCTGGTCAGGATTAGGGACTGAGCCCCCATCTCCGGCAGGAGGGGGGTAACACAGTGCCGCGGGCTGGGGCCAGATGGGAAATCCAGGCCCCGCTAATTACAGCCTTGCTGGAGTCTCCCATGCACGGATGCATTTATAAACACACGGAGGAGACAGGATGTAAACATTCAGTGTGAGCTATGAGTACGTGCATGGCCAGGGGGGTGTGGAGCCAGTCTCCCCCTGCACCCCTGTGCTCCTCTACACTTCTTGGCCACCATCAGGGATGTGGCTTCGCTCTCAGTAAGGCAGCGGGGTGGGGGCATGGCACAGAGCCCTGTTGCTGGGGCTGCAGTTTGTCTGGGGGCCCCCCCTGCTCCCCACTTGCATCGAGGGGTGTCAAAGCACAGTAAGGGCAGGATGCGTGCCTCTCTCCTGCCAGCACTTGGGGACTGCAGGGATGCAGGGTGCAGGTGTTGCTGTCAGTGCCATCCTCACGAAGGCACATGGGGAGAGCCACATTGGGGGGTAGCCAAGGCCACTGCCATTGTCTGCTTCGTTCCTGCTCCTCAGCGCCGTGCTCACACTGGGACATCCCAGATCCATTCCACCTCACAGTGCAGGGCTCTGTTGTCCCTTGGCCGCTAGCCCATCAGATAGAGCTGCTCCCTGGGTTCAGGGGGCAGGGGTCCCCTTTCCCCAGCCCACACTCTGCTTTGCTCAGTGCTTTTCAGAAAGCGGCGCCTGCGGCTTGCAGTCATGCCTGACCCCAGCAGCTCACTGCCCACTGCGTGCCCAGGGAACAGCTCAGCACGCACAATGGCAGCAGTCGCTCATGGGGGGTCTGCTTGGTGGGGGGGGTGCTCACAGCTCTGCACTGTTCCGCACCTCCAAGGCCACCCACGGGTGACGTTCCCTGCTGTGACGCATAGGGGTACTGTTGGATGAGCTGTCCTGCTGACGCTGTTGTTGGCCTCCTCAGTGTCCAGCACGTGTGCGCGGGGTGACGTGCACTGCCAGAGGGCCACCTCAGCTCTCCACCTGCCCCGGAGCTGCCCTGTCCTTTGCTTACGTGGGCTGGGAGCATCCTGGCCCTGCTCCAGGGACGGTTTTGAAACCTTGGGCTCTTTCTCTTGACATCACTGGGATCCAGCTGTGCTGGTCTCCTCCTTCCCTCGGGCCACTGCCTTATGCTGGTGCTGAGTCATTTTCCACCCGAGACAGGCAGGGGAGTGTGACTGTGCCACTATGGGAACCATTTGGGCCCGTGAGGCCACCGCTGAGTGAGCAGGACTGCGCCACAGTCAAGTCATTGCCACCACCACAGTTGCAGATTCTTACCGTTGCCCAGCTCTGCACGCCCCATCCTCATCAATGCCTGGGAGCTACCAGCTCTGTCTCCTTCCCTGTCCCAGCTCCCCCAGCTCTGTTTGCCTTGGCCCCACGGTGCCTGGGGCCGGGTGTAAATCCCACTCTGGAAACCTGAGCTGGTGGTGGGTGAGGGTCCAGCCAGCCCTGCTGCGCCACACGGGGCTGTGAGTGCCTGTGCCGGGCTTGGACGCGCCGGGGCTGAGCCAAAGCAAACACCCGGGGGCGGGTGAGTCAGCGCCACGCGGCCCCCCTGCCGCCCGTAGCCCACGCTCACACACTCACTCGCACGCACACAGCAGTGCACACCACACTCACCATACTGGGACCCACGGATTGGTCATGCACTGGCAGCTTCGCATGGCACAGCCACAGGCACGGAGTGGCACCTGTGTGGTCACCATTGTGCATGCTGCCATGCGCACAGTGCGGCACATCATGACTGGGACGTCCTGCATGGTGTGCACTGCTCCATGGTCTTTCCATACACACTGTGCCACGTGTGTGTGACGCACATTACACTGTGTGCATTGCGTGCTCGCAGGGCATCATGCACCACTGTGAGCCTGGTGCTGGGTGGGCAAAGTTGGGATGTGTGCCATGCACTGGAGCTGGTGCTGCCGCAGCTGGGATGTCCCCATGGGCCCACGTGCGTCACCAGGGCTTGGCTGCTCCTCATTTCCCAAGCCTCCCAGCAGCAATTGACGGGGAGTGGTGACGCACGAGGGCACTGCAGGGCTCCCAGCCGCCCTCGACTCCCTGGGGAGCCCACTGCAGGCTGTGCCGTGCTGAGCTGAGGTCTTCCCAGCAGAGGCCTCAGTAAAGGTTGCTCCATGCCCAGCTGCCTTGAGCCCTGCCTGGCCCCTGGCTCCCAGCAGGGCAGGGATGGGGATAGGGACGAGGATGGGATGTGCTGCTGCAGCCCTGCAGGGCGCCCGGCATGCTGTGCTTAGGAAGGCAACCAAGCCTGCTTCGGCATTGGTGGTAGGTGACTCGGCGTTCCCAAATATAACCCGGGCATCCCGGCGGGAGCACAGCAAGCAGCACTCACTTGAGACCATATAAAGGATTGTTTCTGCAGCCCATGGTCGGCAGTGCAGAGAGTAGAGGCCATGCCAGATGGGCATGGTGGCACTGGTGGGGACGACATGGTGTACCTGAGGCTCCTGTTGCACTGCTCCTTGTTCTCTGTGCCAGGTGCTGAGCACTGCCACTCCATGCCCAGCCCTTCCCTGCCTCAGTTTCCCCATATGCAGGGTGGTGATGAGCACACTGGCAGCATAAAGTCCTGAGGTCCAGGAGTGCTGTGCCGGAGCCCAAGGGCAGAGCAGTCCCAGTCATGGGTCCCTGTCACCACACAGGTGGAGGAGGTGCCGTGGGCAAACCCTGGGTCTCCACCCCTTGGGGGGCCAGGGGATGTGGGGTGGGCAGTGGAGTGCTACTGGAGCACTGCTGCATCCTCAGCACCCTTGGTGCCATCATACCGCACGGGGGTGCCCAAGTCCCCTTGTCGGGAGGATCCTCTCTGAGGTGCCGTGTCTCCACAGGAGACTCTTGGGGGATCTTTGCCTTTTTGTGTGCCGCGCTCTGCAATCTGCCAACGGTGCCCGCGCTGAACGGCACGGAGGAGCTGGGTGCTGGCCAGTCCATCCAGAAGACCTACGACCTGACCCGCTACCTGGAACACCAGCTCCGCACCCTTGCCGGCACTTATGTGAGTAGCTCACCATTGCCCCTTCCCTTAAACTGCTCATCCCCCCAGCCTGGGGAGACTCCATCATCCCCAGGGCATGGCACTGGGATGTAGGTGGGAGTACCCTTATGCACGAGATATATGCGTGTTTCCACCCATGCTGGAGGCCAAGGAAATGCCTCATCAGACAAGGGCAGTGGCCAGGGGAGCCTCCCTGTGCTGAGGCCTTGGACTCTGGTCCTGGCACAGTATGTGAAGATCTTCACATCTCTGGCTCCTCCCCCCCCCTCCC
>NW_011212333.1:40565-47036 GCF_000146605.3 Meleagris gallopavo
TCTTCTCTTCTCTTCTCTCTCTCTTCTCTTCTCTTCTCTTCTCTTTCCCTCCTTCATGCATTCTAGGTCACATACTTTACACTGCTAACAGTCTGACTTGGGACAAGTAAAAAGCCATTTATTTTGCTCAGTACTCCTTCAATATTTCTATTGTGTCTTTTTTTTTTCTTCGCTGAGTTCCCCAAAGAATAGCCTCTTCCTTGCTTTAATAACTTGGACCTCAGTCAAGGTTGATGCGTTACTCCATTTTGCAGGATATTTTCATCAGAGGAGACAAAACAGTGTCTAATATTGCAATGACTGATCTTTAAAAGTGCTCAGATTAAAGAGGAAATCACTAAGAGTTGCGGAAAATAAATGTAGGAAATAAGCTTTAAAAAGAAAGAATCGGCAGCAAAGGCACTGAACTGTGCACAGTCTGGGGATCTTCTTAAACACAAGAGATGTCCTTGGCAGATCCCCTCAGCCTCAGTTCAGGTCACTCCAATACACATGGGTTACTACGCTATTATCTGTCCCCACAGCCTTCCAGCACCCTTTGTGAGCGAGCCAGCAGCAGCTCCAGGATGTTGTTTCCTTCATGCTGCTGCTTCATACTGTTCTGTACGGACTAAGTCGATCCCAACCAAGGCTTCAGCACTCGTGGGCAACTACATGAAAGCACAGATGTACGTGGTATTTTCTATATTCCTCTTGCTGCTCAAGTGAGACTGCCAGCACGCGCTTAGGCACCGGGAACGTCTCAAAGCAGGTCGGCGATACCAACCCTCAGGAGGGAAGTTTCCACTACTCGGGGCGCAGCAGGCAGCCTTCGGCTCTACCTCGACTAGGATCCAAAGGCGGCTCTTTCGCTCACCGGCCGAGCGGCCCTCCCCCTCCCCCTCCCCCTCCCCCTCCCCCTCCCCTTCCCCTCCCCTCTCCTTGCCTGCCGGTGGCACCAGCCCAGGTGGAGGTTTCACTGTCTCTGCCCTGATCTGCTGCCCCCCTTGCTGCTGCTGATCATGCTGTGGGAATGGTGAGGGTGAAATTGCTGTCTCCACATTGCTGGTGAGCTCTTGCTGAGCTCCCCTGGGTGCCTCATCTGCCTGGAGGAGGAGGGCAGGTGGAAGATGTGGATGCAGACACCTGGAATACGGGTGCATGGAAGACTGGGGACCTTCATGGTGCTCAGAGACATGATGAACTTGGGGACATAGAAACCGGGGGCACAATGGGGAAAAAGTGACATGATGGGTGTGTCCAGGGGATGTGGATATGGAAACCTGGGATGTGGGGACACATGGAGAACGTGGGGACATGGTGGGCATGGCGCTGAGGGACATGATGGGCAGGGGAATGTGGAAACCAGGGGTAAGATGGGGACAGGGAGACACGGTGGGCATATCCAGGTAGAGGACACAAAGGTCTGGGATGTGGGGTATATTGTGTGCAGGGAGACATGGGAACCGGGGGCATGAAGGTTGTGGAGATCTGGAATGTTCTGTAAAGGAGAATGTGGTGTGCAGGGGAATATGGAGACTGGAGAGGTTATTGGTCACCTGTAGCTGGGGGATACAGAGACCTGGGTTGTGGATACCTGTGGTTGCGCACACGGAGAACCTAGGACATGGAGGGCATGGAGACCTGGGACGTGATGGGCAGTGGGATCTGAGACTGGAGACACGGTGGCATGGAGACTTGAGACGTGGTGTGCAGGGGGATGCAGAGACCTGGGATGTATTGGGAATTGGGCGCAGAGACTTGTGGTGTGTGGGACATGGGTGCCAGAGACACGTCGGCTCCCTGTCAACTCCTCCCCTCCTTGCAGCTGAATTACCTGGGCCCGCCCTTCAATGAGCCCGACTTCAACCCCCCGCGGCTAGCACGGGCTGAGCGGCTGCCCAGCGCCACGGTGGACTTGGACCTGTGGCGGGGCCTGACGGACAATGCACGTCTGGCAGCCAACTACCGGGCCTACAGCCGCCTGCTGAAATATCTGCGTGGCCTGGACAGCCAGGTGGGCACAGTGGAGCTGCGCCATCGCCTCGGCCACTTCTGCTCCAGCCTGCAGGGCCTGGTGCTCAGCATCGCCGGCGTCATGTCTTCCCTGGGCTATCCACTGCCTGCTGGCCCTGCCGGACCCCCGCCCTCCTCTGGCACCCCTGCAGCCCCCAACGACTTTCTGAAGAAGATGGATGACTTCTGGCTGCTGAAGGAGCTGCAGACGTGGCTGTGGCGCTCAGCCAAGGACTTCAACCGCCTCAAGAAGAAGGTGCCACCAGCTGTGGTCACACTACGCATCGAGGCCAGGGGCTTCTGAGGGCCCCCACCCTACTGAGGGGATCCCCACAGCAGTGGCCACATCATGTCACCACTTGGCCTTCATGGATGGGGATCACTTTAGTGCCACTGAAGCCACCATCACCGCTTGGCCTTAACAGATGGGGATCCTGACCCCAGAATGCTACCAAAGTCACCCCACATATTCCTCACCACCTCACTGTGCCTTGAGAGATGGAGTTCCCGATCCCAAAATGCCAGCAAAGCCACTCCAAGTCCCCCCCGTCACCACTGTGTGTTAAGGGACAGGTCTCCTCATCGTAAAGTGACACCAAAGCCACTCCACATTCCCACTATCGCCACTGATTTAACAAATGGGGCTCCAGACTCTGAAATGCTGCCAAAGCCACCGCATGCCCTTTCTATCCCTGGAGTGTCATCAAAGCCACCCCACATCCCCAGCATCACCACTGTTCATTAAGGGACAGGTCTTCTGATCCCAAAGTGCCATCGAAGCCTTCCCACATCACCACTGTGCCTTAACAGATGGTCTTTCTGTCCCAAAGGGCCATCAAAACCACCCCAAATATGCACCATCATATTGCCGTGCCTTGACAGATGGGATTCCCGATACCAAAGTGCCACTGAAGCCATTCCATGTCCCCACCATCACTTCTAGGTCTTAAGGGATAGGGATCTTGATCCCAAAGTGCCACCAAAGCCACCCGGCATCCCCCCATCACCACTGTGCCTTAATGGATGGGTCTCCTGACCACAAAATCCTAAGGGACAGGGCTCCTAGACCCCACAGACCTCCCCACATCACCCGCAGTACCTTAAGAGACAGGCACTCAGCCCCAAAGGGTTCCCATGGTGTCCCATTACCTTGCCATGCCTTGGGGGACAGCCTCCTGCCCCCAAGTGCAGCCAATGCCACCCTGCCATCATTTGCAGTGCATTGACACAAGGGGTGGTGACACTGTGGTGTCCCCGTGGCCATGCTGTGCCACCCATTACCCTGTAGGGCTGGGAGCCACGGTCTCCTGCCCTGCCCCACGGCAGCAGTAAGCCCCGCTTAGCCATGAACGGACCAACCCTCCCTTGCATAGGAATAGGCCCAGCTCCCAGTGCAGTAAGCCCCGCCCACCCACAGGAGCACAGCTGGGTGCCCAAGGCTCCGCCCCTGTCACCACCGTTGCATAGCAACCTGCAAGTCCTGCCCACTGGCCCTGGGGGCGTGGCTTGTTCTGGGGGCGGGGGCGGGGCAGAGCCCCAGGGCCACCGTCTCGGTGCGTCTATGAGTGTTTATTTATTGGAGATGTTATTTATTAGGGTATTTATTACAGAAGATCTATTCTTGTATTAACAAATAAAAGCCTTTCTCCAGTGCCTCTGCCCCCTGGCCCATGCCCCCCAGCAGAGGGACCCCGAAGAGCTGCCCACAGGGGCGCAGCTGAGTCTGGTGACAGGCCCTGCCATGCCTTGAGGGGCCCGTCAGCACCGCTACCTCTGTGCCTCCACAGCCCCATTGAGGATGGGGGATGGTGGCAGCACCCCATAGCAGCTTGCCACATGCCAGGGTGGAGGTAGTGGGTTCTTAATGCCCTCAGTAGGGGCAGAGACACCCAGGGTAGGACTGGGCATCAATGTGCCATGTAGATAGGGATGAGATTGGGGGCCACTGTGCCAGGCCAGGGATGGCACTGTGGACCAACATGCCACCATGGCATGGGACTTGGACCCCTATACCACCTGGTGGTGATGGGACTGGTGACCCCCATGGCAACCAGGGCTCAGTTCATGGCCAACCCCCCATGTCCCTGTCACCATGAGAGCAGGGCTATGGGTGTCCCCATCAACATCACAGTGAGGGCATGGGGACCCCAGGTCCCTGTCACCATTGAGGTGACACTGAGGATACGTGAGGCATTGGGGTGCCACGTGCTCTGCGCCTGGCAGGATGGACTCTGCCCATCACCACCCCCAGAGACACTCTGGCCAAGGGGCACTCACCCACCCATGACGGCCACTGGCAGCCTTGGGACACATCACCATCACTGCCTGCCCACAACCCACAAGGACCCACAGACACAAGGTGAGTAACAGCAATGGGGACAGGGATGGGGTGCTCGGGGGTCCCCTCACCATTGACTCTCTGGCAGGGCCATGCAAATCCTGACGTGCCCGGCCCATTTGCAGCGCCTGGAGGCTGCCCTGCGCAGCAGCCTGCCTCGTGCCCTGCCGGTGAGCCACCCACAGCTGCCCCTCCACTATGGGGCTTGTGGGCTACCCCATTCCCTCCCTGACACCCCTGGAGCACACATCTGCTGGGCCATTCTCAAGCACCATGAGCCTGCCCCAGCCAACCCCAACCTGCCTGAGCTCTGCCACCTGCTCAAGGGCAGCCCATCTTTGCCACAGTGGTCTGCATGATGCCGGACTTTGCAGGTGTATGGGGCTGTGCTGAACATCAACCGTGGCAACCCTGGAGACTTCGAGGTGGCAGTGGATGCCTGGCCCAACTTTAGTGCTGTGCTAGCACGGCACAGAGGAGAGGTGGCCAGAGGGGATCTGGGGAGGGGGGGGCCTGTGCCCATGCTGGGGGGCTCAGCACCCCACCCCACAGGCACCACTGAATGACAGCTACAGGAACCTGTGCAGTGCCTTCTACTGGGATGTGGGTGCCTACCGAGCCCTGCTGGAGAGCCCGGGCTGCCTGCGCTGGGACTCTGCTTTCTACATCTTCGGTGGCTGTGGGACAATCATGGGGACATGGGAGGAACGAGGAGTAATGGGAGCGGGGGTGGTTGTGTCAGGAATGGGTGGTGCTGGGAATGTGCGGGGCATGGAGGGCAATGTGGGAACACGGGGGAGTGGAGCCCTTGCTGCTGCCGTCCCCAGGGCTGCAGGATGGCGTGCTGACAGTGTCCCAGGACATTGCATTGGCCAAGGGCATGGAGCTGGAGGTGACTGAGTACTACACCTACCTGCACCCTGACCCCAGCACTCTACCAGAGCCACAGTGAGCCTCAGCCCCATCTCCTTCTGTGTCTCCATCCCTGTTCCCATCCCCTTCTGTGTCCTTGTCTTGTTTCCATTCCAGTCCCTGTCCTATACCCCATCCCATTCCTGTCCACAACCCTCTCCCCAACTCATTCTTGCTCCATCCCATATATGTCCCTGAACTCATCCAGCAGCCATTCAAGCCCTGTCCCCATCTCATACCCATCCGTGGTCATGTACTCATTCTAATGCCAATCCTAAATGTAACTAATGGTAAGTCTAGCCCATCCCTGCTCCATCCCATACATGTCCCCAGTCCCATCCCATCTCCAGCCATGGTCTGGCCCCAGTCCCATTCCAATCCATGGCCACGTCCCCATCGTAACCTTAACCCTAACTGTAACCATAACCTTAATGCTAACCCCTTCCATCCATGTCCCCAACCCCACCCCCACTCACACCCTTGCTCCTGTCCCATCCCTCTCCATGACCACCTTGCAGGCTGGACCCTGACCTGCAGCTGGGCACACTGAGCCCGGCGCACGTGGAGCTGCTGGACTCAACGTGGCCGTACGGGGGGAACGCGTGGAGCCGGCGCTACCTGGGGGAACTGCTGCGCCGATTCCCCTATCTATGCCTGCAGGACCCGGCCGGGGATCTCCTGTGCTGGGTGCTGAGCGACGGCTTCGCAGCGGGAGCGCACGGCTACACAGTGCCGGCTCAGCGGCGCCGCGGACTGATGCGAGCGCTGACGATCATGGCTGCCCGGCGGGCGCACGGCCGCGGCTTCCCGGTGTACGGCCACACGGCCACGGGGAACCGGGGGATGCAGCGGCTGCAGGAGGATTTGGGGCACCGCCGGCTGCCGGGGCTGTGCCGCTTCGTGCTGCACAACCCTGCCCTGGCGCGGGCGGCGCCCTGAGTGCCCCCGGGGAGAAATGTGTGAATAAAAGCAAACGAACCGAAAAAAGTCGTAGCGAATGAACCGACTGCAAAATAAAAAAGGAACGACCGAAAAACAGCAACAAACAAAGAAACACTGAGGGGAAAAAAACAAAACAAAACAAACAAACAAAAAAACCAACAAACCAACCGACCAACCGTGAACGACGTAAACAACCGAAAAGGTGCAAAAAGAGAAGCGCCAATGAATGACCGGACCGAACAACCGAGACAGAACGGCCCGAGCGGCCAAAAAAATACAGGAGA
>NW_011212333.1:48269-51374 GCF_000146605.3 Meleagris gallopavo
TTCCGCCGCCTGTGGCTCCCAGAAGCTGCTATGCCGGCTGCACACGAGCACCGCGGTTACCCGCAGCCCCGCCCGCACGGAGTCCCGGTTCCTGTTGTCCGAGCGGGTGGGACCCCGCGGGCTTCGCCTCTGCCCCCCAGGTACGCCGTCCTACAGCCCACTGCCCCCGAGAGGGGCGTGACCGCAGCGTGCCCGGCCCGCTGTACCCACCTGGCGTTCAGGATACCCTGGTAGAAGTCGAGCTGGCGCATGAAGCCGGGGTTGGGCTGCACGCCGGGCCGGCAGCGCTGGACGTGGCGCAGTGCCCGCTCCAGGGACCACCCGAACTCCTTCATGGCGTAGGCCAGCACTGTGGCTGCCGAGCGGCTCAGCCCCATGCGGCAGTGCACCAACGCCCGGCCCCCACGGGCCCTGCCATGTAACCTCACTGCGATGCAGCTCCTGGGGACCCAACGGCTTCCCAGTGCCACCTGTGTCCCCAGCGCTCCAAAGATACTGCCCCACACTGCTCCTAAGGCCTCCAGTTCTCCCAGTGCCTCCCCCTGCTTCTAGTTCTCACAGTGTTCTCAGAGCTGCCAGTGTCCCCCGTGCCCCACAGTTGTGTCATTCTCAGTGCCCCAGGATCCCTCTCCCGCCCACTGTCCCCAAAGCTCCCAGCCACCAAGATGCCCCCCTGGCACCCCACAGCACCCCCGCTCCCACTAACTTGATGTCAGAGAGGAAAAGGAAGGTGTCATTCCAGTGGGGCAGCAGTTGGGCCGTCTCTTCGTCATATACCCGCACATTCATGTAGTTGAACAGTGCTGGGAAGAAGTTGTCAATCTCCCGTGCCACGTTCAGGATGTGAGTCACACTGCGGGGCAGTGAGCACTGAGGCCATACCCATGTTCCATTGCCCACCATCACTGCCATCTCATACCCACGCTCACCAGTTCTGCTGCAGCTCCTCCAGGTTGGCTGCATTCCACTCAGAGCCCTATGACGGTGGTGATGCTGTAGGATGGTCGGGAATAGTGGTACCCAACAGCCCATCCCATGCCCACCAGGTAGATGTGTGGGAAGACATGTGAAGGCCGGTCCATTTGCGCCAGCACCAGCAGCATCTCATTGTCAATGAAGTCCTTGTGCTGTTCCAAGCTGTGCCCCATGCGCCGCTCCAGCTCTGTCCTCACCTGGCACCCACCAAGGGGTGAGGGACGGTGATGGGACCCCTGTGCCCTCCCTTGTCCCCCCCGGCACTCACTTCCTTAGAAGTGATGCTCTCCAGGTCAGCAGATGTTAGCACATCCCGCAGCAGTGCCCGCACCGCACGCTCTGTTGGCTCTGTGGGCAGCAGCAAGCCAGGCCGCACGGACTCCAAGTCGGCCATGGCCAGCCATTCATTGAGGCAGCTCTGCTCCGAGTCCAGTGCTGCTGCGTATTCCTGCACCCAGGCCAGTGCTGGGCCCCCTGGGATGTACCCACCCTGGGCTGCCAGCTTGCAGGCACGGTGCAGCTCCTGCAGCACGGCCCTGGGCATAAACACTGGTACATTGAGTCTGTTCCATGGCTGCAGCCATGCCAGCCTCTCCCAGCACCACATCCCCCCGAGCCCAGCATGACTTGTCTCTGGTCATGGTGCTCATGATGCTGCCCCACACCCTTGCATCCTGAGCCCTTGTCCAAAACAGTAATGTACACATCCCCATCCCCATGGCAATGCCCATGTCCCCATGCCCACAGCCGGCTCACCACATGGTCTGGATGGAGATGGGCTTGAAGATGCGTGTCTGCCCCCCAGATGTCACACTAAACCCCCTGGGCACCGCAGGGACACACGTGGCTCAGGGTGGGCATTCTTGCTGCACCCCTTTCAGCAGACCCCATCCACCCCACCCATTCCTTACCCATCACCATCGAGGAAGACCTGGGTGTTGCTCCAGAGGGGCAGCACCATGCCCAGGGTGCAGCAGTTGGCCCTGAGGCAGGCAGGGGTCAGAGTGTGACCATCACCCATCCCCCCTAGCCTCCCAGCCCCACTCACCCTTCGTGTGGGAAGTCCACGCCCAGCAGTGCTGTCTGTCCCTCAGCGCCCACCTCCTCTGGCCGCACCACCAGCAGGTATCGCACCCGCTGTGGCCACGCTGACTCCAGCTGCACTGCCTGAGGTTGGGACCTGAGTGGGGGTCCCCAGGCGGACAAGGGGCTGGGCCAGGCTGGATCCCAGCACACCCCCATCGCTATTGCCATCCCATTGTATTTCCATATATCCCATCCCAGTCTTGTCCCTGTCCCGAATTCATCCGCATCCCATCATCATCTGCATACCTTTCCCAACACATTCCAACCCCACTGCCATCACTATCTATATCCTGTCCCCCACCTCCACTCCCGTCCCATCTCCATCCTGTTCCCATTTCCATCCTCATTTGGTCCCCATTCCCATCACCATCAGCACACATATCCTCATCCCATCCTGTCCCTTTTGCCATCTCCATCCCATTTGTATTCCCATCTGCATCCTCCTTACACAGTGACCCTATCCCTGCCACCGTCCCCATCCCATCCCCAACCCATTCTGCATCCTGTCTCATCACCCTCCCCACCCCACACCATCGCGGTGGAGGTCCCACCAGCTGGATGGCGTCCTGTGATCTCAGCAGCTGCATCATGAGCTGGAGGTGCCGCTCCTGCCGCCCGGGCTGCACGGCGGGGGACGGTCCGGAGGCTGGCGGCTCCTCGGCAGGCAGCAGCAATGCGGCCCCCCGGACCAGCGCGAAGCTCTGCCTGGGGCAGGAGGGCCGTGAGCGGGACGGGATCACCCCCCAGTACCCCTTAACCCCCGGTGCCCCCATCTCACCGCCGCTGCAGGTGGCCGCGCCTGGGCGCATCGTCTTCCTGTAAAGCACGACAGGGAGAGTGAGCACAGCCATCCTGGCGGCGGCGTGGGCACGACGCGACTCCCCCGCCGTTTGCGGCACAGGCACGGTAAGAAGAGTTCCGCTGCCGGCCGAGAGCTCCAGGCAGCTCGGGAAGGTCTCGACCTGTTTCCCCTGGGTGAAGCGCTCGCGAGTGGGGGTGGGGGGACAACGAGGGACTGCCCCAGTCCGACCTGACGGCACCTCC
>NW_011212334.1:0-2862 GCF_000146605.3 Meleagris gallopavo
ACCCCAAGACCCCCACGTGCCACCCCAAGACCCCCACGTGCCACCCTGAGACCCCCACGTGCCACCCCGAGACCCTGACATGTCACCCCAAAACCCCCATGTGCCACCCCAAGTCCCCCACGTGCCACCCCGAGACCCTGACATGTCACCCCAAGACCCCCACGTGCCACCCCGAGACCCTTTCTGTCATCCCAAGACCCCCTCTGCCACCCCGAGAACCCCACGTCACCCCGAGACCCTGACATGTCACCCCAAGACCCCCACGTGCCACCCCGAGACCCCCACGTGTCACCCCAAGCCCCCACACCCGCAGAGCAGCTCCCTCACCGCCCCGAGGTGCCGTGGTGCTGCACACAGCCGCAGCCCCCATGGCGGGGGGCACTCACCAATTTTTTCCTTTTCCTCGGCTTCCCAGGTTTGTTTTCCTTCTGCTTCCTGGGGCCCCTCTTCTTCTTCTTCACCCCCAGAGCTCCTTCCAGGCCGCGCAGCAGCTCCTCGTCAGCATCTGCGGGGACACCAGGTGACACCAGGTGACGCAGGAGGGGACCGACTCCGTTTTTTTTTTTCCCATTTTGCCCCTTTTTCAGGATGGAAAAAGGGCTCAGAGGGCACCGTGAAAGCTGGGGGGGTTGATTTTTTTGTCTTTTTTCCCTTTTTGTGCCGTTTCTTAACCCGAAAGCAACCTCTGGAGGAGGCGAAGGGGGAAACAGGGCAGCCTGAGGGCCAAACACACGGGGAAAGCAAAGCACTGCAGGCGCTACTGACAGCACTGCAGCAAAAAGGGTTAAAAGAAAGCTGAAAAGTGGCATTTTGGGGCATTTCCTCCCGTTTGCAGGAAGGCTGAGGGGGCTGCTTCAGTTTGTAGCGGCAAAAATCACTGAAACACCACCAAAAATCAGCAAAACAGCACCAAAAAATGGCCCGAATGGCACCGGAAGTCGCCAGAATGGCAACAAATGGCACCGGAGCTTCATGGAAAAGCAGAAAAATGGCACCAAAAGGCACCCAAACAGCACCAAAAAATGTATAAATGCCAGCAAAAAGCAGCAAAACGAGACATAAAAACGCCAGCTGCCCACCAAAAATCGTGATAATGCCACCAAAATGTACCAAACCACCACCTGAAAGCACCAGAACACCACCAGAAAGTGCCCAAACGCCACCAGAAAGCACCAAACCAGTACCCAAAGTGCCCAAACGCCCCCCAAAATCATCAAAGCAGCACCAAAATGTGCCCGGATGCCACCAAACCCCCATCAGAAAGTGCCCAAATGCGACCAAAAAGCACCAAACCAGCACCAAAAGTGTCCAAATGGCACCAAAAAGCACCAAAAAGTGCCCAAATGGCGCCAAAAAGCACCAGACCAGCACCAAGTGCCCAAGTGACACCGAAAAGCACCAGAATGCCACCAAAAAGGACTCAAATGCCAGCAACGATCACGAAACCAGCAGCAAAAAATGCCCAAACGGCACCAAAAAGAACCAAAATGGCACCAAGAGCCCAAATGGTAGCAAAAAAACACCAAACCAGCAGCAAAAAGAGCCCAAACGGCACCAAAAAGCACCAAACCAGCAGCAAAAAGTGCCCAAATGGTACCAAAAAGCACCAAAAAGTGCTCGAATGCTCCCAAAAATCACCAAACCAGCACCAAAAAGTGCCCAAATGGTACCAAAAAGCACCAAAAAGTGCTCGAATGCCCCCCAAAATCACCAAACCAGCACCAGAAAGTGCCCAAATGCCCGCAAAAAGCACCAAACCAGCAGCAAAAAGTGCCCAAATGGTACCAAAAAGCACCAAAAAGCACCAAGAAGTGCCCAAATGGTACCAAAAAGCACCAAAAAGTGCCCAAATGGTACCAAAAAGCACCAGATAGCACCAAAAAGTGCCCAAATGGTACCAAAAAGCACCAAAAAGCACCAGAAAGTGCCCAAATGCCCCCAAAAAGCACCAAACCAGCACCAGAAAGTGCCCAAATGGTACCAAAAAGCACCAAAAAGTGCTCAAAAGCCCCCTAAAAGCACCAAAAAGCGCCCAAATGGTACCAAAAAGCACCAAAAAGTGCCCAAATGCCCCCTAAAAGCACCAAACCAGCACCAGAAAGTGCCCAAATGGTACCAAGAAGCACCAAAAAGTGCTCAAATGCCCCCTAAAAGCACCAAAAAGTGCCCAAATGGTACCAAAAAGCACCAAAAAAGTGCCCAAATGGTACCAAAAAGCATCAAAAAGCACCAAAAAGTGCCCAAATGGTACCAAAAAGCACCAAGAAGCACCAAAAAGTGCCCAAATGGTACCAAAAAGCACCAAAAAGCACCAAAAAGTGCCCAAATGGTACCAAAAAGCACCAAGAAGCACAAAGAAGTGCCCAAATGCCCCCTAAAAGCACCAAACCAGCACCAAGAAGTGCCCAAATGGTACCAAAATCACCATAAAAGCACCAAGAAGTGCTCAAATGGTACCAAAAAGCACCAAAAAGCACCAAAAAGTGCCCAAATGGTACCAAAAAGCACCAAGAAGTGCCCAAATGGTACCAAAAAGCACCAAAAAGTGCCCAAATGGTACCAAAAAGCACCAAAAAGCACCCAGACGCCCCCCAGCATCACCAAAGCAGCATGAAAAGCAGCCACAGCGCCGCCTCCCAGCGCTGCTGTGGGGTGAAATCCCCCCGTTTCGGGTTCTCAGGCAGCGCAGCGACACAGCAGCTTCCTTAGCGCCCGGAGCATCGTTAGCAGCTGCGAGTAATTAAGCAATTAGCAGATGAGAGGGAGCCGCGCTCACGCAATCCCCATGGAAACGCCGCATCGGGGGCTTTTTGGCCCCAAAACGGGGGGCTGGGGGAGCGCTGCCTCCCTGTGCCAACGAGC
>NW_011212335.1:0-2830 GCF_000146605.3 Meleagris gallopavo
TCATCTAGTCCAACCGTCTTCTCACTACCACTGCTACCACAAGCTACTGAACTGTATCTTGCAGCTCCTCATTCAAACGCCTCTTAAACACTGCCAGGGATGGTGACTCCACCATCTCCCTGGGCAGGCCATTCCAGTGCATGACCACTCTCTGAGAGAAAAAAGATTTTCCTCATGTCTAACCTAAAGCTCCTCTGATACAACTTGTGGCCATTTCCCTGGGTCCTGTTCATTGCCTGGGAGAAGAGGCCAAACCCCTCATCACCACAATCTCCCTTCAGGAAGATGTAGAGTGCAATGAGGTCTCTCCTGAGCCTCCTCTTCTCCAGACTAAACAATCCCAGCTCCTTCAGCCACTCCTCATAACTCTTGTGCTCCAGATCCCTCACTACTTTCATTGTCCTTCTCTGGACATGCTCCAGAGCCTCAATGTCTTTCCTGTAGTGAGGGGCCCAAAACTGAACACAATACTTGAGGTGCGGCCTCACCAGTGCTGAGTAGAGGAGGATGATCACCTCCCTGCTCCTGCTGGCCACACTATTTCTACTGCCAGGATGCTGTTGGCCCTCATGGCCACTTGGGCACACTGTTGGCTCATGTTCAGCCGAGCATCAACCAGCACCCCCACGTCCCTTTCCTTTTCTCAATCATCCAGCCACTCATCCCCAAGCCTATAACGCTGTATGGAGTTGTTGCGGCCAAAGTTCAGGACCCAGCACTTGGCCTTGTTGAACTTCATCCCATTCACCTCCACCCAGTGATCCAGCTTATCTAGATCCCTGTGGAGGACCTCCCTGCCCTCAGGCAGATCAACACCACCTCCCAACTTGGTGTCATCTGCAAACTTACTGAAAGTACACTCAATCCTCTCATCTAGGTCATCATTATACATTACAACACCTGAGGGAACACACTTTCAAGGTATGCTTTCAAGTCAACTGATGTCAACTAGCTGAACATATGTGAGGTCTTTTACGTGGTCTTGCACCATATCCTTATCTCTAAGTTGGATAAATGTAGATTTGAAGGCCGGAAGATTCGATGAATAAAGAATTGATTGCATGGTTAAGTCAGAGGGTTGTAACCAACAAGTTGTCTCCCAGGGGTCAGTCTTGAGAATGGTGCTCTTCAACATCTTTATCAAAAGCCTGGACAGTGGGATTGAGTTAAAAACTTCAGCAAGTTTGCTGATGCTACCAAGTTGAATAATACAATTGATATAATAAAAAGGAAGGAATGCCATCCACAGGAACATGGAGAAGCTTGAAAAGTGAGCCCATCAGAACTTAGTGAAGTTCAACAAGACCAAGTGTAAGGTGTTGCATAGACTGGGAGAAGACCTCATTGAGAGCAGTGCTGCAGAGAAGGACTTGGAGGAACTGATGGAAAAATAAAGCTCGCCATGAGCCAGCAGATTGTTCTTGCAGCCTGGAGGTCCAACAGTATCCTTGGCTGCATCAAAAGAGGGACTGCTAGCAGGGCAATGGAGATGATCGTTTGCCTTTACCGTCGCCTTGGAAAACTCTCTGGAACACTGCATCAAGTCCTGGGGCTTCCAGCACAAGAAAAAAATGGGGATGTTGGAGTGGGTCCAGAGGAGGCCACAAAGATAATAAAAAAACTGGAGCACCTTTCCTATGAAGAAAGATTGAGAGAGTTAGGGTTGTTCAGCTTGAAGAAAGGAAAGCTCTAGGTGATCTTGTTGCGGCTTTCCAGTACCTGAACAGTGCTTACAAACAAGAGAGAGACTGACTTTTTACACAGTCTAATAATGAGGGGACAAGGGGGAATGACTTGAAACTAAAATAAGGGAAATTTTAAGATAGATTTCAGGAAGAAATTCTTTACTCAGACTGTGTTGAGGTTCCAGAACAGGTTGCCCAGAGAAGTTCTGAATGCTCATTGCTTGAATGCATTCAAGGCCAGGTTGTATGGGGTTGTGGGCACCTTGATATAGGGGTGAAAATCCTGCCCACAATGGAGAAGTTGGAATTAGATGATCATTTAAGTCCCTTCTAATCATTCTATGGTATTGTGATTAAGAAGAAAATTTGCTTAACCTGCAGCTTCTTTATGTTTGCTCCTTAAAATAGGATTTAAAATAATATTTTTATTGTTTATTAAACCAGTTTTCAGTGAAATCCATAAAATAATAAAATGAGATTTAATATTTTGAACTGATTTTGCTAATGTTTTAAAATTCTTTATTTCAATATGAGTAGGGTTTACTTACTTCATTCATAAACGTCTAAAAAGTAGACATTTGAGTTGTCCAATCTTAGTTTGAGTCCAATATAGAAATAGGTACCACAAGAAAGGCAAGGAGTCTCTCAAGAGGTGTTTTGATCTGGATGTATCCTTCTAAATATAAAAGAAGTCCTGGATGGTTAGTTCATCTATACACATCCAAACTAAGAAAAACTTAACAAAAAATAAGTTTAGATTCAACTTTTTTTTGATAATAGGCTCTCATAAAAGGAGCGTATACACTTAAAAACCAGCATTTGCTGCAGGAATGAAACTTCCACCGTCCCCCAGGCATGCTGAGAGTAATTCATTCCAATGCAGAGGCTCTTCAGTGAAGCTTTCCTTACTAAACAAGGAATCAATTAGTCATCTAGAAGATGAATTACAACACAGAATGAGAGAGTTCATGATATTCAAGAAGATGAAGTTGAAAAAAAATAATAATTTATATATAAGTCTCCAGAAAGGTAAATTTCAATAAATTTGGAGAATTGGTCAACAAGATGTCATGAAGGAAAAGTAATAGATGGGTAGTATTTTTTTTTAACTAGCAAAATTAAAAGAACAAGTTATCTTAATGTGA
>NW_011212336.1:0-1893 GCF_000146605.3 Meleagris gallopavo
CTGTGAAGTTCTAATGGAACCGAAGGCTTAAATGGCATTATTATGATTTTGTGGTACATGTGTTCTTTGCAGGGTGAAGCTGAATGGGATTTCCAAGACCTTTCCTACGCACATTTTGCACCACCTACCGCCCCCTGCCCCATTGCAAATGGAATAGTGCATTGCCTTCTGAGGAGTTGTATGGTGATGCGAGCCAGAGCGTAGGCTGATGAATTTCATGGCTGTAAATGTTCACCAGCCATTTATTAAGCCGCCTCACACTCATTACTGGCTGTACAAAACAACTTGTGAGTGCAGCATTAGCGCAGAATGTACATGCAAGCGGAGACTAGCAAAGTTCCCCACAAAACTTAGCTGATTGAAAAAGCAGTTTGTTAAGAAGTGTTTCTTAAAGCAAACCTCTAAAACACTGCTTCTCGTGGAGTTTTAATTTTCCCTACTACACTTGCTCAGGAGCAGGTATTACTGCAACTAAGCAACGTGTCTTGTGGTCTGAAGCCCCGTTGTTTTCCTCAAAGTTCAGTAGGTGTTTTGAGTTCTCCTTACAGAAATAATCACCGTCAGCTCCACAGAACAGATGCACCTCTGCTCTTTATTGCTGTCACCACTGCTGAAACATACCAGCCACTGCCTCACTGTGCTCACGTCTGCTTTGTGGTCTCCACAAATGCGTAGCAAATGTCGATGAATGTCAGCGGATGCCGTTATTTCCACACGGAAGAATTCAGTGACACACCTTTGTTTCATCTGCCTCACATGCCATTCTGTCAGACTGCCCCTCAGGCTGCATTGTAAGCCATTGCTCTCAGCTCCTGGGACGGTATGCTGTGCGATGCTGGTGGACGTAACTTCCCCAGGACACGTAAGGTGCCTCATCCTGCTGTTTGACTGCTTCTTGGTTCTATTCTGTATTCTTTCCCAGCTCTTATGGTAGTACCTCTCCAGTAACCAGAAGCTGACCAAGGTGCTGTTTAGCCTTGTCGCTTACGTTCTCGGCCTGTGCATATATTCCTGAGGTCTTTGCTATTATTCCACACTGAAGCTACGTGCATCGCAACAACAAAAAACGCCTGGTATTGACTTCCAGTTTGCACTAAAAATTTGCACAAGATGGTAACAACCCTAATAACCCGCCAGCTCCTCCAAAGCTAACATCAGGTTTCTTACTAACAATGGCAGTACTATCTTACTGGGACAGCAGGCAGCAGTCACAGGCTGTGTACCTGCTGGTGATGACAACAATAATTTTTTTTTCTGCAGATATTTTTTATTGCAGCAGAGCATCTGAACTTCAGACTCACAGAATCACAGAATGGCCTGGGTTAGAAGGGACCTCAAGGACCACGAATCTCCAAGCCCCTGCAACAGGCAGAGCCACCAACCTCCCCATTTAATATCAGACCAGGCTGCCCAAGGCCCCATCCAACCCGGCCTTGAATACCTCCAAGCATCCACAACCTCTCTGGGCAGCCTGTTCCAGCACCTCACCACTCTCATAGTAAAGAACTTCTCCCCGATGGGAAAAAATGAGAATGAATGGGAACAAATGAGAATAAAGATTGAAATTGGCTGATATTGGATCACTGGACTAGGGAGAGTGGGGAAGAGACAAAGAGTGAGAAGCCCAAGACACTGAATGGAAGGGTGTGGGACAGAGGAACTAGTGGGAGCTGGAGGCTAAGTGAAAGGAGTGGGTCCATGAGAAAGGCTGCTGGAAACTGCAGCTGAGGAGTCATGAATAGCAAAGTGCTCTTCTGTAATGGGATGACTAAAGTGAGATTGAAATGGGATTGAAAGTAAGGAGTCTGCATGAGAAAAAGGCAGGAGAGAGATGAAGGATACAGCACTGATGATGCTAAGCATTCTTTTATTATTTTTCCCTCCTTTCTCCTT
>NW_011212337.1:0-383 GCF_000146605.3 Meleagris gallopavo
GATGGGGTTGTGGGGTGGTTATGGGGTTGTGGGTCTCTATGGGGCAGCTGTGAGTCTCTCTGGGTCTCTATGGGGCAGCTGTGGGTCTCTATGGGGCGCTATGGGGCAGCGGTGGGTCTCTATGGGTCTCTATGGGTCTCTGTGGGTCTCTATGGGCCTCTATGGGGCAGTATGGGTCTCTATGGGGCAGCTATGGGCCTCTATAGGGCGCTATGGGGCAGCTGTGGGTCTCTATGGGGCAGCTGTGAGTCTCTCTGGGTCTCTATGGGGCAGCTGTGGGTCTCTATGGGGCGCTATGGGGCAGCGGTGGGTCTCTATGGGTCTCTATGGGTCTCTGTGGGTCTCTATGGGCCTCTATGGGGCTCTATGGGTCTCTATGGGTC
>NW_011212337.1:20249-22503 GCF_000146605.3 Meleagris gallopavo
CACCAATACTAAAAGGATTCCCCCCCCCTTCCCTCTCCCGGAACAGCGTAGTGGAACGGCCCGGCTCAATGCTATCCTATGGAGGACGCTACCATTGCACAGAGCAGGGGGGGAGAGGTTCAAATTTGAACCCCCGAAACGGTACAAAGGGATTCCCCACACATCCCAAAAACGAGCGATTTCACCCCAAAATTAAAGAGGTTGCCTCCCAAAGATAAATAAGATTTGATCCCAAAACTAATGCAATTCCTCGTCTCCCCTCGGAACAGCGTAATGGTACGGCCCGGCTCAATGCTATCCTATGAGAGGACGCTACCATTGCACAGAGCTGGGAAAGAGGTTCAAATTTGAGCCCTCCCCCTTGGAACGGTGCAAAGGGATCCTCCCCCCACACCCCAAAAACGAGCGATTTCGCCCCAAATAAAAGGACCCCCACCCTGCAAAAAAATTACCGATTTGACCCCAAAAATACAGGGATTCCCCACACACACCCCCCTCCGGAACAGCGCAATGGTACAGCCCGGCTCAATGCTATCCTATGGGAGGACGCTACCATTGCACTGCATGGAGGGGGAGGGGGGGAAACGTTCAAAAAGACCCCGAAATTAAAAGGGATCCCCCCAAAAATGAGCAATTTGACTCCAAAATTAAAGGGATTCCACCCAATTAAAATGAACAATTTCACTCCAAAGTTAAAGGGATCCCCACCGTACCCCCAAAATGAGAGATTTTACCACAAATTTAACGGGATCCCCCCCAAAAATGAGCAATTTGACCCCAAAATTAAAAGCAACCGACCCCAGATCGATGGGTTTTTCCCCATATTTGTGGGGTCTCTGTAAAATTTGGGAGGGGCACAAATTTTGGGGGGTTTTCGGAGGTTTTTGAGGGGTTCTGAAGTTTTGTGGATTCCATCTCTTAAAGTGACAGCGTCCTAAAAGCGGTGGAGGCCCAAAATGGAGCAGATCGGGCCCCAAAATTGGAGCTTTTTACCCCAAAATGAGGTGAGTCGGCCCCAAAAGTGACAGATGTGCCTCAAAAGTTGTGAAATTTGGGAGTTTTGGGCAAATTTGGGCGGCTTTCTGGAGGTTTATGGGGTGTGAAGGCTGTGTGGGATGTCCCATAACATTGTGTAGGCCCAAAACTGAGGGAATGTGCCTCAAAATCGCAGGAAATTGCCTCAAAATGGGGAGAATTTACCTCAAAATGCAGACATCTGCCTCGAAACCTGAATAATTTGGGCAAAAGTCGGGCAAATTTGCCTCAAATTTGGGGGATTTACCTCAAAATCCACAGAATTGGCACTGAAATGTACAGGAAAAAAAGGCAAAAATCGACGGAAGCACAAAATTGAGGGAAATTATCCCAAAATCGGCACAATTAACCCCAAAACTGAGGGAAATTGCCCGAAAATGGGCACAACCCCAAAACTGAGGGAAATTGCCCGAAAATGGGCAGAATTAACAGCAAAACTGAGGGAAATTAACCCCAAAGTGGGCAGAATAAACCCCAAAATATACAGAACTGACCCCAAAACTGAGGGAAATTACCCCAAAATGGGCAGAATTAATCCCAAAATCGGCAGAACTGACCCCAAAAATGAGGGAAATTCCCCCAAAAATGAGAGAAATTACCTCAAAATGGGCAGAATTAACCCCAAAACTGAGGGAAATTACCCCAAATTAGGCAGAATTAATCCCAAAAGTGACAGAACTGACCCCAAAAATGAGGGAAATTCCCCCCAAAATGAGAGAAATTACCTCAAAAATGGACAAAATTAACCCCAAAAGTGACAGAACTGACCCCAAAATCGAGGGAAATTGCCCCAAAATTGGCAGAATTAACTCCAAAATGATGGGAATTCACCCCAAAAGTGACAGAACTGACCCCAAAAATGAGGGAAATTGCCCCAAAATAGGGAAAACTAATCCAAACCTGAGGGAAATTGCCCCAAAATATACGGAATTAACCCCAAAAGTGACAGAACTGACCCCAAAACTGACAGAAATTGCCCCAAAATGGGCAGAATTAACCCCAAAAGTGACAGAATTGACCCCAAAAATGAGGGAAATTGCCCCAAAATGGGCAGAATTAACCCAAAAATGGTGGGAATTAACCCCAAAAGTCACAGAACTGACCCCAAAACTGAGGGAAATTGCCCCAAAATGGGCAGAATTAATCCCAAAATCGGCAGAACTGACCACAAAAATGAGGGAAATTCCCCCCAAAATCAAAAATGAACAAAATTAACCCC
>NW_011212338.1:0-3690 GCF_000146605.3 Meleagris gallopavo
TGAAAAGAACTTCCCCCTGATATCCAACCTAAACCTTCCCTCCTTTAACTTAAAACCATTTCCCCTTATCCTGCTGTTATCTACGCTTTCAAAGAGTTGACTCCCCTCCTGTTTGTAGGCTCCCTTTAGGTACTGAAAGGCTGCAATGAGGTCTTCCTCCCGCAGCCTTCTTTTCTCCAGGCTGAACAAGCCCAGCTCTCTCGGCCTGTCTTTGTAGGAGAGGTGCTCAAGCCTCTTGATCATCTTTGTGACCATCCTCTGAACTGTCTGCAACAGCTCTCCGTCTTTTTTGAACTGGGAGTCCAGACCTGGACACAGTACTCCAGATGGGCCCTCACAAGGGCAGAGTAGAGAGGGTCAATCACCTCCTGCTGCTGACTCCTCTTCTGATGGAGCCCAGGATACCATTTGCCTTTTCCAAGCTGCAAGGGCACACTGCTAACTCAAGTTTTTCATCCACCAGGACCCCCAGGTCCTTCTCTGCGGGGTTACTTTCAAGGACTGCTCCTCCCAGTTTGTATGGATGCCTGGGATTCCTCCAACCCAAGTGCAAAACCTTGCACTTTGTGATGTTGAACCTCATTAGGTTCACCCATGCCCACTTTTTGTGTCTGTTGAGTTCCCTCTGAATGGCATCTCTTCCTTCTGTTGTGTCAACGCACCACTCAGCTTGGTGTCATCAGCAAACTTGCTGTGAGTGCACTAGATTCCATCATTGATGTCATTGATAAAGATCACCAGTCTCAAGACAGACCCCTTGGGGACGCCACTCGTTACCGGCCTCCACTTGGACATAGAGCCATTGATTACCACCCTCTGTCTGTGGCCTTTCAACCAGTTTTTATCCATCAAGTGATCCACCCATCAAATCCACATCCCTCCAGTTTGGAGACAAGGATGTGGTGGGCGACCATGTCAAAAACCTTGCTCAAGTCCAGGTAAATGACATCAGTTGCCTTTCCCTTGTCCACCAATGCCGTCACTCCATCATACAAGGCCACCAGATTGGTTAAGCATGACCTTCCCGTGGTGAAGCCATGCTAGCTGTCTCGGATCACGCGCTCATTCCTCATGTGATCAAGCATGTTGTCCAGGAGGATCTGCTCCATGATCTTCCCAGGCACAGAGATAAGATTCACCAGCCTGTAGATCCCAGGTCCTCCTTACTCCCTTTCTTGTAAATGGGAGTGATGTGACACTTCCTCCAGTTATCCGGGACCTCACCTGACAGCCACGACTTTTCAAATATGATGGAGAGCGGCTCAGCCACCACCTCAGCCAGCTCCTTCAGAACCCTGGAATGCACACCATCTGGCCCTATAGACTTGTACACATTCTCATGAGGTGGTCTTGGACTTGCTCTCCCTTACAGTGGGAGGGGATTTACCACCCTAGTCCCCACCTAGAAGTTTAGGGATGCAGAGCTCAGGGACATGAGAAATACTACAGTCCTGGCCACCAGTGAAGATTGAGGCAAAGAACTCATTCAGCACCTCAGCCTTCTCTTTGTCCATTGAAGCCAGTTCTCCTTTTACGTTTACCGAAGGAGGTACACCCGCTTTGGCCTGTCTCTTCTGGCCAATGACCTGTAGAATGTTTTCCTGTTGTTTTTCACATCCCTTGCCAAGTTTAGTTCTGCCTGCGCCTTGGCTTTCCTGATCCCATGTCTGCAAGTCTGGACGGCATCCTTGTATGACACATCTGAGGTGACACACCTTTCTTTGCCCTCAGCGTGCCCAGCAGGTCCTTGCCAAGCCATGCTGGTTTCCTACCTTCTCTGCCCGCTTTCTTATTCAGAGAGATAGAGAGCTCTTGTGCTCTCAGAAAGGCATCCTTGAGGAGTAGCCAACTCTCCTCAACATCTTTGTTTTTAAAGACAGCATCCCAGGGGATATTGGCCAACAATCCATTGAACAGCTTAAAGTTTGCTCTTCCAGTGTTCAGGGTCCTGATGCTACTCTTTGCCAGGCCAACATTCTTTGAGATCATGAACTCGACCAGAGCATGGTCACTGCAGCCCAGGCTGCCTCCAACCTTAACGCCTTTAATGATCTCCTCCATACTGGTGAGCAGCAGGTTCAGCAACGCTTCACCTCTAATCAGTCTGTACAATACCTGTACCAGAAAGTTATCATCAGTGGATTCCAGGAGCCTTCTGGACCACTTGCAGCTCTCTGTGTGGTCTTTCCAACAGATATCTGGATGGTTGAAGTCCCCCCAAGACGAGAGCCTATGTGCATCCTGCTTCTGAAGCAAGAAAGCCTTGTCAACAGTCTCCCCTTGATCAGATGGCCTGTAGTATATCCCCATTACCAGCTGGCCTTTATTAGTCCTGTCCCTAATTCTAACCCACAGGCTCTCAACCTCTTCCTGTTTCTCAGAGGAGCTCATTACAGCCTATCCACTCTGACAAAGTGGATAAAGGGCAACTCTCCCACCCTTCCTACCTCGCCTATCCCTTCTAAAGAGCTGATACCCCTCAGTGGTGGTGTTCCAGTTATGGGAGTCATCCCACCATGTTTCTGTGATAGCAACAAGTTTATAACTTTCCAAGTGCATCACGGTTTCCAACTTATCCTGCTTATTTCCCAGGCTGTGTGCACTGGTATAAAGGCATTTCAGCTGGGCTTTCCGTCTCACTGCCTTTATAGAGGATGTAGGATTCCCTAGAACAGCAGCATCCCCAGCACCCTCCTACCCCAGTCTATCCCTTTGTACTCCAGGTTTGGTATGAGCCCTTGAACAACCCGCTCAACCCCAGTTTTATCCTTTTCCCCCTTCGTACCTAGTTTAAAGACCTTTCAATGAGTCCCACCAGTTCCTTAGCTAAAATCTTCTTACTTCTTGGAGACAGGCTACTCCCATCTGCAGCCATCATGCCAGGTGCTGAATAAATTGCCCTGTGCTCAAAAAACACAAAATTCCTGTGTTTACAGCAACTTCTAAGCCATTTATTTATGAGGTGGGCTTTTTGGATCCTCTCAGTACGCTTCCCTGCCATTGAAGGTATAGAAGAAAAAACCACCTGCACGCCTTCTCCATCAACTACCCGCCCCAGTCCTCTGAAGTCTTTCTTGATAGTCCTCAGGCTTTTCTCAGTGACTTCATCACTGTCAGTCTGAACTATCAATAAGGGTTAATAATCAGAAGGGCGAATCAGTCCAGGAAGTTTCCTAGCAATGTCTCTGACCCATGCCTCAGGGAGGTAGCAACATCCCTATGGAGGTACTTTGATTTGCCGTGAAGCAAGGGCTAGTTCTCTTGAGAGAAAAATGGCCAATGGCTGATTGAAAGTGTAGATTTAATAAAAAGAATAAATCCACTTTAAAAATGTTGCATTGATTTTAATCTATTTCTTTGGTATATTTATTGTCATGGTTTTATAATTTTGTTATCGGTATTCCATATCATAACATCATGTAAAGCATGAGTAATTAAAGATTTAATACTCCAGTTCCATGGACTGACAGCTTTCTGGATACTTGGTTCTCAGAAGAGAAAAAGAAGTACATATCCCAGGGGACTTCACATTCAGAGGAAGATAGATTACAGGAGGAAGTCACGGCACTAGCTCTCGCTCTCTCTCACCCGCTGCCTGGCAGTGTGTGAGTACTCCCCAGCCATGCATCTTCAGTTCAAAGTAGGCCTTTTGGTTTCGGACACTCTCTCTCTTATTTTATTTATTAGCCT
>NW_011212339.1:0-1974 GCF_000146605.3 Meleagris gallopavo
CGACTGGGGGGACAACAGTGTGACTGCAGCACGGTGACACCACAACTACAGCCTGACAACGGCACAACGCCACCACAACACAGCGCCGCCACAACACAGCGCCGCCACAACACAGCGCCGCCACAACACAGCGCCACGACACTGTGACACACCACCACAACACCACGACATCACAACACCAGACCACAACAACGTCACAACACCACGACATCACAGCACAACACCATGACACCACGCCACAACACCACGACACCACAACAACACAACACCACAGCACCACACCACCACAACAATACAACACACCACCACACCACACCACCACAACAACGTCACAATACCACGACATCACAGCACACCACCATGACACCACGCCACAACACCACGACACCGCAACAACACCACACCACAACACCACACCACAACAACACACCACAACAACACACCACAACAACACACCACGACACCACGACACCACGACGCCACAACACCACGACACCATGACACCACGACACCACGACACCATGACACCACGACACCATGACACCACGACACCATGACACCACAGCAACACACCACCACGGCACCACGACATCACACCACAACACCACGCCACCACGACACACCACGCCACCACGACACACCACGCCACCACGACACACCACGCCACCACGACAACATCACGCCACGACATTACAGCACACCACCACGACACCACGCCACAACACCACAACACCACAACACCACGGCACCACACCAACACCACAACATCACACCACCACAACACCACAACACACCAACACGGCACCATGACACCACACCAACACCACGACGTCACACCATGACACCATGACATGACACCACCACAACACAACACCACAACAACACACCACACCACCACGACACAACGTCACACCACCACAACAACACACGACCACACCACAACGTTACAGCACCACAACATCACAGCACACCACCACGACACCGCAACAACAGACCACCACGACACCACGGCACCACGACAACACACCAACACCACGACATGACACCACGACACTACGACACCACAACAACATCACGACATCACACCATGACACCACGACACCACAACAACACACCACACCACCACGACACAACGTCACACCACCACAACAACACACGACCACACCACAACGTTACAGCACCACAACATCACAGCACACCACCACGACACAACACCACGACACCACGGCACCACGACACCACACCAACACCACAACACCGCCACAACAGCACCACAACACCACACCACCACAACACCAACACTACACCACCACAACAGCACACCACCACAACAGCACCTCCATAACACACCACCACAACACACCACCACCACAGCACACCACCACAACACCACAACAGCACACCACCACAACAGCACACCACCACAACAGCACACCACCACAGCACAGAGCCCACCTTCCTGAGCAGCACGTCCTGCCAGTTGATGGCAGCGAAGAAGCGATGCTCCATCACCTCCTGCGCGTCCGTGGGGCCGCCGCCAAGCCTGGGGGCACACAGAGCCCAAAGCCTCACTGCTGCACCCACACACAGCCCCACAGCAATCACTGTGACCCACAGTGTGACCCACAGCACCCACAGCCCCACAGCACACACTGTGAACCACAGTGTGTACCACAGCACCCACAGCCCCACAGCACCGTGACCCACAGTGTGACCCGCAGCACCCGCACACCCCCACAGCACCCCCAACGTGACCCACAGCACCCACAGCCCCCCAGTGTGACCCACAGCACCCAGTGTGACCCACAGCAACCCCAATGTGACCCACAGCACCCACAGCCCCCCAATGTGACCCACAGCACCCAGTGTGACCCACAGCATCCACAAACACAGCCCCACAGCACCCGCAAGGTGACCCACAGCACCCACAGCCCCCCATTGTGACCCACAGCACCCCCAACGTGACCCACAGCA
>NW_011212340.1:0-1743 GCF_000146605.3 Meleagris gallopavo
GGCGATTGGTGGTTTGGGTGTTAATTAGGGAGGGTTGGGTGTTAATTAGGGGGGTTATGACTGCTGAATATTGGGTTGTGGGCACTAATTAGGGGGTTGTGGGCACTAATTAGGGGGTTGTGGGCACTAATTAGAGCACTAATTATCCCCCCCCTTCTGTGGCTCCATTTAGTGGCACTGTGAGCCCTAATTATGGGCTTCTGGTCACTAATTAGGGGGTTGTGGGCTCTAATTAGGGGGTTGTGGTCACTAATTAAGGGGTTGTGGGTACTAATTAGAGGGCTATGGTTACTAATTATGGGTTATAGCCACCTAATTATGGGGTTGTGGGCACTAATTAGAGGGCTGTGATCACTAATTATGGGTTTGTGGGCACTAATCATGGAGTTGTGATCGCTAATTAGGGGGTTGTGGTCACTAATTAGGGGGTTCTGGTCACTAATTAGGGGGTTGTGGTCACTAATTAGGGGGTTCTGGTCACTAATTAGGGGGTTGTGGGCACTAATTAAGGGGTTGTGGGCATTAATTAGGAGTTGTGAACACTAATGATGGGGTTCTGATCACTAATTTGGGGGTTGTGGGCATTAATTAGGAGTTGTGATCAGTAATTAGGGGGTTGTGGTCCCTAATTAGAGGGCAGCAGTCCCTAACGAGGGGGCAGCGGTCCCTAATTAGAGGGCTGTGGTCACTAATTAAGGGGTTGCGATCCCTAATTAGAGGGCTGTGATCACTAACGAGGGGGCAGCGATCCCTAATTAGAGGGCTGTGATCCCTAACGAGGGGGCAGCGATCCCTAATTAGAGGGCTGTGATCACTAACGAGGGGGCAGCGATCCCTAATTAGAGGGCTGTGGTCCCTAACGAGGGGCAGCGGTCCTTAATTAGAGGGCTGTGGTCACTAATGAGGGGGTTGTGGTCACTAATTAGGGGTTATAGCCACTAATTAAGGTGTTGTGGTCGCTAATGATGGGGTTGTGGTCCCTAATTAGAGGGCTGTGATCCCTAACGAGGGGGCAGCGGTCCCTAATTAGAGGGCTGTGGTCCCTAATGAAGGGGTTGCGGTCCCTAATTAGAGGGCAGCAGTCCCTAATTAGAGGGCTGTGGTCCCTAATGAAGGGGTTGTGGTCCCTAATTAGAGGGCTGCGATCCCTAACGAGGGGGCAGCGGTCCCTAATTAGAGGGCTGTGATCCCTAACGAGGGGGCAGCGGTCCCTAATTAGAGGGCTGTGGTCACTAATTAGGGGGCTGTGGTCACAAATTAGGGGTTGTAGCCACTAATTAAGGTGTTGTGGTCCCTAATGATGGGGTTGTGGTCACTAATGAAGGCGTTGCGGTCCCTAATTAGAGGGCTGTGATCCCTAACGAGGGGTTGTGGTCCCTAATTAGAGGGCTGTGATCACTAATTAAGGGGTGCGGTCCCTAATTAGAGGGCTGTGATCCCTAACGAGGGGTTGCGGTCCCTAATTAGAGGGCTGTGATCCCTAATGAAGGGGTTGCGGTCCCTAATTAGAGGGCTGTGGTCCCTAATGAAGGGGTTGCGGTCCCTAATTAGAGGGCAGCAGTCCCTAATTAGAGGGCTGTGATCCCTAACGAGGGGTTGCGGTCCCTAATTAGAGGGCTGTGGTCACTAATTAAGGGGTTGCGGTCCCTAATTAGAGGGCAGTGGTCCCTAATTAGAGGGCTGTGGTCCCTAACGAGGGGTTGCGGTCCCTAATTAGAGGGCAGTGGTCCCTAATTAGAGGGC
>NW_011212341.1:0-823 GCF_000146605.3 Meleagris gallopavo
GGGTCAGGTTATGGGGTCAGGGGGTTATGGGGTCAGGTTATGGGGTCAAAGAGGTTATGGGGTCAGGTTATGGGGTCACAGGGGTTATGGGGTCAGGTTATAGGGTCACGGGGTTATGGGGTCAGGTTATGGGCTCACAGAGGTTATGGGGTCAGGGGGTTATGGGGTCAGGTTATGGGGTCACAGGGGTTATGGGGTCAGGTTATGGGGACACAGGGGTTATGGGGTCAGGTTATGGGCTCACAGAGGTTATGGGGTCAGGTTATGGGGTCAGGGGGTTATGGGGTCAGGTTATGGGGTCACAGAGGTTATGGGGTCAGGTTATGGGGTCACAGAGGTTACGAGGTCAGGTTATGGGGTCAGGGGGTTATGGGGTCACAGTGGTGGTTATAGGGTCATTGGGTTATGCGATCACTGGGTTATGGGCTCACGGGCTTATGGGGTCATGGGGTTATGGGGTTATGGGGTCATGGGGTTATGGGGTCATGGGGTTATGGGGTCACGGGGTTATGGGGTCACGGGGTTACGGGGTCACGGGGTTACGGGGTCATTGGGTTATGGGGTCACGGGGTTATGGGGTCATTGGGTTATGGGGTCATGGGATTATGGGGTCACGGGGTTATGGGGTCATTGGGTTATGGGGTCATTGGGTTATGGGGTCATGGGATTATGGGGTCACGGGGTTTATGGGGCCGAGGCGGCACTTATGGGGCGGCTCCCCCTGACCTCATCCATGGCGCGGATCTCCAGGCGCAGTTTGTCCATAATGGTGATGAACAGCTGGGGGGGGAAGGATCTCAGTGCCCCATAGCGCCCCATAGCG
>NW_011212342.1:0-633 GCF_000146605.3 Meleagris gallopavo
CCCCATAGGGGAACAGTTGACCCCATAGGGATAAAGGTGACCCCATAGAAGAACAGGTGACCCCATAGGGGGACAAGTGACCCCATAGAAGTAAAGGTGACCCCATAGGGATAAAGGTGACCCCATAAGGTAGCAGTGACCCCATAGGGACAGGTGACCCCATAGGGATAAAGGTGACCCCATAGGGTAGCAGTGACCCCATAGGGATAAAGGTGACCCCATAGAAGTAAAAGTGACCCCATAGAAGGACAGGTGACCCCATAGGGATAAAGGTGACCCCATAGGGTAGCAGTGACCCCATAGGGGGACAGGTGACCCCATAGACGGACAGTTGACCCCATAGGGATAAAGGTGACCTCATAGGGTAGCGGTGACCCCATAGGGGAACAGGTGACCCCATAGGGGAACAGGTGACGCCATAGGGATAAAGGTGACCCCATAGGGTAGCGGTGACCCCATAGAAGGACAAGTGACCCCATAGGGATAAAGGTGACCCCATAGGGTAGCAGTGACCCCATAGGGGACGACTGACCCCATAGGGATAAATGTGACCCCATAGAAGGACAAGTGACCCCATAGAAGTAAAGGTGACCCCATAGGGGGACAAGTGACCCCATAGAAGTAAAGGTGACC
>NW_011212343.1:0-1636 GCF_000146605.3 Meleagris gallopavo
GGGATTGTGGGGTATGGGGGGGATTGTGGGAGTTGGGGTATTATGGGATGTATGGGGTATCATGGGATGGGATTGGGGTTATTATGGGATGAGATGGAGGAGCATGATGGGACATGCCCCATGCACAATGGGGCACAATGGTGACACAATGGGGCACAATGGGGCACAGTGGGGCACAATGGGGCACAATGGGGCACAGTGGGGCACAGTGGGGCACAATGGTGACACAATGGTGACACAATGGGGCACAATGGGGCAGTGTGGGGCACAATGGAGACACAATGCTACACAATGGGGACATGATGGGGCATAATGGGGCACAGTGGGGCACAATGGTGACACAATGGTGACACAATGGTGACACGATGGGACACAGTGGGGACACAGTGGTGACACAATGGGGACACAATGGGGCACTATGGTGACACAATGGGACTCAATGGGACACAATGGTGACATAATGGGGCACAATGGGGACACAATGGGGCACAGTGGTGACACAGTGGTGACACAATGGTGACACGATGGGACACAGTGGGGCACAGTGGTGACACAATGGGGACACAATGGGGCACTATGGGGCACAATGGGGCACAGTGGTGACACAGTGGGACACAGTGGTGACATGGTGACACAGTGGGGACACAGTGGTGACAAATGGTGACACAGTGGTGACACAGTGGGGACACAATGGGGACACAGTGGTGACAAATGGTGACAAATGGTGACACAGTGCTGACACAGTGGTGACAAATGGTGACACAGTGGGGACACAGTGGTGACACAATGGGACACAGTGGTGACACAGTGGTGACACAGTGGTGACAAATGGTGACACAATGGGGCACAATGGGGCACAGTGGTGACAAATGGTGACACAGTGGTGACACAGTGGTGACAAATGGTGACACAGTGGTGACACAATGGTGACACAATGGTGACACAGTGGTGACACAGTGGTGACACAATGGGACACAGTGGTGACACAGTGGTGACAATGGTGACACAGTGGTGACACAGTGGTGACAAATGGTGACAAATGGTGACACAGTGGTGACACAATGGGGACACAATGATGACACAGTGGTGACACAATGGGGCACAATGGGGCACAGTGGTGACACAGTGGGGACACAGTGGTGACACAGTGGTGACAATGGTGACACAGTGGTGACACAGTGGGGACACAATGATGACACAGTGGTGACACAATGGGGCACAATGGTGACACAATGGGGCACAGTGGGACACAGTGGGACACAGTGGTGACACAATGGGGACACAATGGGGCACAGTGGTGACAAATGGTGACACAGTGGTGACACAATGGGGCACTATGGGGCACTATGGGGCACAGTGGTGACACAGTGGGGCACAGTGGGGCACTATGGGGCACAATGGGGCACAGTGGTGACACAATGGGGCACAGTGGTGACAAATGGTGACAAATGGTGACACAGTGGTGACACAGTGGTGACACATGGTGACAAATGGTGACACATGGTGACAGGCTGGTGCCCACGTGGTTCCTCTGATCTCCCATCGCAGGGTGGGGGCGGGGCGGGCGCTGCTGGCACTGCAGCTCAGATCCACCAAGGTGCCGGGACGGGGGAGGGGGGGAGACCGAGATGGACAC
>NW_011212343.1:1656-2508 GCF_000146605.3 Meleagris gallopavo
TGACACAATGGGGCACAGTGGGACACAGTGGGACACAGTGGTGACACAATGGGGACACAATGGGGCACAGTGGTGACAAATGGTGACACAGTGGTGACACAGTGGGACACTATGGGGCACTATGGGGACACAATGGGGCACTATGGGGCACTATGGGACACAGTGGTGACACAGTGGGACACTATGGGGCACTATGGGGACACAATGGGGCACTATGGGGCACTATGGGACACAGTGGTGACACAGTGGTGACAAATGGTGACACAGTGGTGACACAGTGGTGACACAATGGTGACACAATGGGGCACAGTGGTGACACAGTGGTGACACAATGGGGCACAGTGGGACACAGTGGTGACACAGTGGTGACAAATGGTGACACAGTGGTGACAAATGGTGACACAGTGGGGACACAGTGGTGACACAGTGGTGACAAATGGTGACACAGTGGGGACACAGTGGGACACAGTGGTGACAAATGGTGACACAGTGGGGACACAGTGGTGACAAATGGTGACACAGTGGGACACAGTGGTGACAAATGGTGACACAATGGGGCACAGTGGGACACAGTGGGACACAGTGGTGACACACTGGTGACACAATGGGGCACAGTGGTGACAAATGGTGACACAGTGGTGACACAGTGGGACAGTATGGGGCACTATGGGACACAGTGGTGACACAGTGGGGCACAGTGGGCCACTATGGGGACACAATGGGGCACTATGGGGCACAATGGGACACAGTGGTGACACAGTGGGACACTATGGGGCACTATGGGACACAGTGGTGACACAGTGGTGACAAATGGTGACACAGTGGTGACACAGTGGTGACACAGTGGTGACA
>NW_011212344.1:0-630 GCF_000146605.3 Meleagris gallopavo
CTGCAGTTTGCACCTCCATGCACTGCACCTCCACTCCTTGCATCCCAGCACGTTGCACCTTTGCACACAGCACCTGCACTCACTGCACCTCCATGCATTGCACCTCTGCAGTTTGCACCTCCATCCATTGCACCTCTGCAGTTTGCACCTCCATCCATTGCATCCCAGCACGTTGCACCTTTGCACACAGCACCTGTGCTCACTGCACCTCCATGCATTGCACCTTTGCAGTTTGCACCTCCACGCACTGCACCTCCACTCCTTGCATCCCAGCACGTTGCACCTTCGCACACAGCACCTGCAGTCACTGCACCTCCATGCATTGCACCTCTGCAGTTTGCACCTCCACACACAGCACCTCTGCAGTTTGCACCTCCATGCACTGCACCTCCATCCACTGCACCTCTGCTGTTTGCACCTCCACGCACTGCACCTCCATCCATTGCATCCCAGCATGTTGCACCTTTGCACACAGCACCTGCACTCACTGCACCTCCATCCACTGCACCTCTGCAGTTTGCACCTCCATGCATTGCACCTCCACCCATTGCACCTCTGCAGTTTGCACCTCCATGCACTGCACCTCCACTCCTTGCATCCCAGCACGTTGCACCTTTGCACACAGCACCT
>NW_011212345.1:0-507 GCF_000146605.3 Meleagris gallopavo
GTATAGGCGCGTATAGGCGTGTATAGGCGAGTATAGGTGAGTATAGGCGAGTATAGGCGAGTATAGGTGTGTACAGGCGCGTATAGGCGAGTATAGGTGTGTATAGGGGAGTATAGGGGAGTATAGGCGCGTTTAGGCACGTATAGGCGCGTATAGGCGCGTATAGGTGAGTATAGGTGAGTATAGGTGAGTATAGGTGAGTATAGGTGAGTATAGGCGAGTATAGGTGTGTATAGGTGAGTATAGGCGAGTATAGGCGAGTATAGGCGTGTATAGGCGTGTATAGGCGTGTATAGGTGAGTATAGGTGAGTATAGGTGAGTATAGGTGAGTATAGGTGAGTATAGGTGAGTATAGGCGAGTATAGGCGAGTATAGGTGTGTATAGGTGAGTATAGGCGTGTATAGGCGAGTATAGGCAAGTATAGGTGAGTATAGGCGTGTATAGGCGTGTATAGGCGTGTATAGGTGAGTATAGGTGAGTATAGGTGAGTATAGGTGAGTATAGG
>NW_011212346.1:0-569 GCF_000146605.3 Meleagris gallopavo
CTTTGCCCTCCCCCCGTCCTTCTTCTTGAGGAAGGCAGCGGCGCTGAGCCCATCATCGTCATCGTCCTCCGAGCTGGACGAGCCTGCGGGACCCCAAAAACACACACCCCAAAAACACAGACCCCATAAACACAGACCCCATAGGGACCCCAAAAACACAGACCCCAAAAACACAGACCCCATAAACACCCCAAAAACACAGACCCCAAAAACACAGACCCCATAGGGACCCCAAAAACACAGACCCCATAAACACCCCAAAAACACAGACCCCATAGGGACCCCAAAAACACACACCCCAAAAACACAGACCCCATAAACACAGACCCCATAGGGACCCCAAATACAGAGACCCCAAAAACAGAGACTCCATAGGGACCCCAAAAAAACAGACCCCAAAAACACAGACCCCATAGGGACCCCAAAAACACAGACCCCAAAAACACCCCAAAAACACAGACCCCATAAACACAGACCCCATAAACACACACCCCATAAACACCCCAAAAACACACACCCCAAAAAACACAGACCCCAAAAACACCCCAAAAACACAGACCCCATAAACA
>NW_011212347.1:0-663 GCF_000146605.3 Meleagris gallopavo
TCCTCGCCCTCCTTTTCCCTCGTCTCGCTCACCTTCCCTCGCCCTCCTTTTCCCTCGCCTCGCTCGCCTACCTCGCTTTCCCTCGCCCTCCTTTTCCCTCGCCCTTCTTTTCCCTCGCCTCGCACACCCACCACGCCTTCCCTCGCCCTCCTTTTCCCTCGCCCTCCTTTTCCCTCGCCTCGCTTGCCTACCTCGCCTTCCGTCGCCCGCCTTTTCCCTCGCCCTTCTTTTCCCTCGCCCTCCTTTTCCCTCGCCTCGCTCACCCACCACGCCTTCCCTCGCCCTCCTTTTCCCTCGCCTCGCTCACCTTTGCTCGCCCTCCTTTTCCCTTGCCTCGCTCGCCTTACCTCGTCCTTCTTTTCCCTCGCCTCTCTCGCCTTCCCTCGCCTCGCCCTTCTTTTCCCTCGCCTCGCTCGCGTTCCCTCGCCTTGCCCTTCTTTTCCCTCGCCTCGCTCGCCTTCCCTCGCCCTTCTTTTCCCTCGTCTCGCTCGTCTTCTCTCGCCTCGTGTTTTTTTTTACCTCTGCTCGCTCGCCTTCCCTCGCCTCGCCCTTCTTTTCCCTCGCCTCGCTCGTCTTCCCTCGCCTCGCCCTTCTTTTCCCTCGCCTCTCTCGCCTTCCCTCGCCTCGCCCTTCTTTTCCCTCGCCTCGCTCGCCTTCACTCGC
>NW_011212348.1:0-2189 GCF_000146605.3 Meleagris gallopavo
GGGGGTGGGAATGGGATGGGATGGGGATGGGATGGGATGGGATGGAGGGAGATGGAGATGGAGATGGAGATGGAGATGGAGATGGAGATGGAGATGGAGATGGAGTTGGGGATAAGTGGTGGAGATGGAGATGGAGATGAGGATAGGTGGAGATGGGGATGGAGATGGAAATGAAGATGGAGGCGGAGATGGAGATAGATGGGGATGGGGATAGGGATGGATGGAGATGGAGATGGAGATGGGGATGGAGATGGAGATGGAGATGGAGATGGAGATGGAGATGGAGATGGAGATGGGGATGGATGGGGATGGGGATGGAGATGGAGATGGATGGGGATGGGGATGGAGATGGGGATGGGGATGAGGATGGAGATAGAGGTGGAGATAGATGGAGGTGGAAGCGGAGGTGGAGAAAGATGGGGATGAAGATGGATGGGGATGGAGATGGAGGTGGATGGGGATGGAGATGGGGATGGGGATGGGGATGGAGATAGAGGTGGAAATAGATGGAGGTGGAAGTGGAGGTGGAGAAAGATGGGGATGAAGATGGATGGGGATGGAGATGGGGATGGGGATGGAGATAGAGGTGGAAATAGATGGAGGTGGAAGTGGAGGTGGAGAAAGATGGGGATGAAGATGGATGGGGATGGAGATGGGGATGGGGATGGAGATGGAGATGGAAGTGAAGGTGGAGGTGGAGGTGGAGGTGGAGGTGGAGGTGGAGGTGGGCAGGCAGCGATGTGGTCCCTGTGAGATGTGGGAATTCCTGCAGCTCACCCCCCTCCCCTCAGTGCAGCACAAGGAAGCCCATCACGGGGAAAAGCAGAGCCCTGTGCCCCAGAGGTTCCCCGCTCACGCTGCGTGCTGCCTTGGTGTCGTGGCAGGGCAGGCTGACGGACGGCAAAGGGAAAACCATCGACTGCAAGGATGCCATCTTCATCATGACCTCCAACGTGGCGAGCGACGAGATCGCCCAGCACGCCCTGCAGCTCAGGCAGGAGGCCATGGAGATGAGCAAGAAAAGGATTGCAGAGAACTTAGGTACGGGGTGCTCCTCGTGGGCCCCTCCAGCTGGGGGTCACCGAGTCGGTGAGGTCAGAAAAGGCCACGTGGATGGTCCAGCCCGACCACCAACCCAAATCCTGAGCCCAGCACAGCCTCACGCCCCGTGGGAGGAGGCAGGGATGATTCCACAGCGCCTCTGCTTTGGGTTTGCCCCTCTCGGAAGCCCCCCCAGCTCTGTCTATCCCTGCAGGAGGCTTTCTTAAACAACAGCTCCATTCGTCCTTTGCTTAATTTATTGGTAATTAGGGCCGAACTACGCTTTCCTTTGCCTGTTAGTGAGGACTGAGCCCCCGTGGGGGGCACCCGATGGGTTTCTCAGCCTCTCTACCCCCACCTCACCCTCTCTGCTCTGAGAATTGGCCGCCCCGGTTCAGATTCTCCAAGCTTCCCATCAGAGCAGCGAAAGGACAAAGCCTGGCTGGCGCTGAACTTTGAAGAATCACATTTCCAAATGCCAAATGCTTTTCTCCTGAACGCATCGGATTTTAATTTCTGGGTCCGTACAAACAAAGAGCTGCGGCGAGAGCACGGCCAGAAAACACCGTGGGGGGGGGTCAGAAAACAGGTTGGGGGGTCAGAAAACACAGCATCTCCATGCCGTTGTGCTGAGCCCAGGCCTGGGGGTGGCACTGAGAGCAGGCTGGGAGGGCAACGAGTGGAGCGAGGCGGGGAAGGAGACGCAGCATCTCTCCATCCGGGCTTGGATGTGCTGCTGCTGAGCCCTCGTTTGGTGTTGATTGAAGCACCCACCGGCATCCCAGTTGCTCGGCCAGCCGTGGGATGCTGGAACGGGGCTGGCAGCCCTTGGCTCCATCTGCAGTCAGTGGAGGGAAGTGAACCCCGAGCTGAGCAGAGAGCTGCTGGCTGGGAAGGCTGTGCCCTGCTGTCCTGCTGTCCTGCTGTCCTGCTGTCCTGCTGTCCTGCTGTCCTGCCATCCCCGTGCGCCCATCACGACATTTCACCCCCTCCCTCCCCCCAGCTCTCTCTGTCCTTCTGTCTTACAGAGGACGTGCAGGTGTCTGACAAGATCACCATCTCCAAGCAGTTCAAGGAGAAAGTCATTCGTCCCATTTTAAAGGTAGAGCTGCTTTCTGCTCTCCTCTCCTCTCCTCTCCTCTCCTCTC
>NW_011212349.1:0-719 GCF_000146605.3 Meleagris gallopavo
ACATCACTTGGGGGTTGTGACGTCACATGGGGTGTGTGACGTCACCTTTTTGGGTTATGACGTCACATGGGTGGGTGTGACATCACATGGGGTGTGTGACGTCATTATGGTGGTTTGACATCACACGTGGTGGTGTGACATCATTTGGGGTGTATGACGTCATTTTAGGGGTGTGTGACGTCATTTTGGGGTGTGTGATGTCACAATGGGTGTGTGACGTCATTTTATGGTTGTGAGGTCATTTTGAGTTTGTGACGTCACATGGCAGGTGTAACTTCATTCGGAGTGTGTGACGTCAAATGGGGGTGTGTGACAACATTTTGGGGGTGTGACGTCACATGGGGTGTGTGATGTCACATGGGGTGTGTGAAGTCATTTGGGGTGTGTGGCGTCATTTTAGGGTTGTGTGACGTCATTTTGGGCATGTGACGTCACTTGGGTGTTGTGACGACACATGGGGTGTGTGACGTCATTTTGGGGATGTTGAGTCACATGGGGGTTGTGACGTCACGTGGGGTGTGTGACATCATTCTGGGGGTATTGCGTCACATGGGGTGTGTGCCGTCACTTTTTTGGGTTATGATGTCACATGTGTGGGTGTGACATCACATGGGGTGTGTGACGTCACTTGGGGGTTGTGACGTCATTATGGGGGTGTGACATCACATGTGGTGTGTGACGTCACATGGGGCGTGTGACGTCACTTGGGCGTTGTGACG
>NW_011212350.1:0-704 GCF_000146605.3 Meleagris gallopavo
CCCCAAAGCTGTGACCAACCCCAGACCCCAAAGCTGTGAGCGACCCTAAAACCACGAGTGGTCCCTGACCCCAAAGCTGTGAGTGTCCCTAGACCCCAAAGCTGTGACCAACCCCAGACCCCAAAGCTGTAAGCGACCCCAAACCCATGAGTACACCCAGATCCCAAAGCTGTGAGCGACCCCAAAACCACGAGTAGTCCCTGACCCCAAAGCTGTGACCAACCCCAGACCCCAAAGCTGTGAGCGACCCTAAACCCCAAAGCTGTGACCAACCCCAGACCCCAAAGCTGTGAGCGACCCTAAAACAATGAGTGGCCCCAGACCCCAAAGCCGTGCGCACCCTCAGGTCCCGACAGCAGCAAAACTGGGACATTTCCCAAGAAATTCCCACCACTTTTCCCCCAAACGCAGCCCCCAGCTGCGCCCCGCGACACCGACGGCTGTCACCAAAATCTGGGCTCATTCACCAAAATCCCCACATTTTGCACCAAAAAATAATATATATATAAAAAAAAAGCACTTTCTGGGCGGATCCCTGCAGCGCGAGCAAAGAAAATTGCAACCAAAATCCCGACATTCTGCTCACAAAAAGCCCCTCCTGGGCCAATTCCTAAGGGCAAACCACCACCATTCCCACACTTTGCGCCAAAATTCCGACATTTCCCCCCAAAATTCGCACGTTTTTCACCAAAATTCTCACATTA
>NW_011212351.1:0-508 GCF_000146605.3 Meleagris gallopavo
ATTGAGATTGAGATGGGATGGGATGAGATATGGGATGAGGGATGGGATGAGATATGGGATGAGATTGAGATTGAGATTGAGATGGGATGGGATGAGATATGGGATGAGGGATGGGATGAGATATGGGATGCGATTGAGATTGAGATGGGATGGGATGAGATATGGGATGAGGGATGGGATTGGGATGGGATGGGATGGGATGGGATTGGGATGGGATTGGGATTGGGATGGGATTGGGATGGGATGAGATTGGGATGGGATGAGATATGGGATGGGATGGGATGAGATATGGGATGAGATGAGATATGGGATGAGGGATGGGATTGGGATGGGATGGGATGGGATTGGGATGGGATGGGATGAGATTGGGATGGGATGGGATGGGATGGGATGAGTTATGGGATGAGATTGAGATTGATATGGGATGGGATGAGGGATGGGATGAGATATGGGATGAGATTGAGATTGAGATTGAGATGGGATGGGATGAGATATGGGATGAGGGATG
>NW_011212352.1:0-834 GCF_000146605.3 Meleagris gallopavo
TGGGGTCAATGGGGTCAATGGGGGACTTTGGGGTCAATGGGGACACTGGGGTCAGTGGGGGAAATGGGGACATTGGGATCAATGGGGTCAATAGGAAGATTGGGGTCAATGGGGAGAGATGGGGGTCAATGGGATCAATGGGGTCAATGGGATTAATGGGGGTCAATGGAGACATTGGGATCAATGGGATCAATGGGGTCAATGGGGTTAATGGGGGTCAATGGGGACATTGGGGTCAATGGGGTCAATGGGATTAATGGGGGTCAACTGGGATACTGGGGAGATGGGGGTCAATGGGAAGACTGGGGTCAATGGGGTCAATGGGGGACTTTGGGGTCAATGGGGACATTGGGGTCAATGGGATTAATGGGGGTCAATTGGGACACTGGGGAGATGGGGGTCAATGGGAAGACTGGGGTCAGTGGGGGAAATGGGGACATTGGGATCAATGGGGTCAATGGGAAGATTGGGGTCAATGGGGAGAGATGGGGGTCAATGGGGACACTGGGGTCAGTGGGAATCAATGGGGACATCGGGGTCAATGGGGTCAATGGGATCAATGGGGTCAATGGGATTAATGGGGTCAATGGGGTCAATGGGGTCAATGGGATCAATGGGGTCAATGGAATTAATGGGGGTCAATGGGGTCAATGGGGACATTGGGGTCAATGGGGTCAATGGGGACATTGGGGTCAATGGGGGACTTTGGGGTCAATGGGGACACTGGGGTCAGTGGGGGAAATGGGGACATTGGGGTCATTGGGGACACGAGGGCTTGATGGGATCAATGGGGTCAATGGGGACATTTTGGGGTCAATGGGGGATTTTAGGGAC
>NW_011212353.1:0-456 GCF_000146605.3 Meleagris gallopavo
AGACCCCACAGACCCCACAGAGACCCCATAGATCCCACAGGACCCCACAGACCCCACAGAGACCCCACAGACCCCATAGAGACCCCATAAACCCTACAGGACCCCACAGACCCCACAGAGACCCCATAAACCCTACAGGACCCCATAGAGACCCACAGACCCCATAGAGACCCCATAAACCCCACAGGACCCCATAGAGACCCCACAGAGACCCCATAAACCCCACAGGACCCCATAGAGACCCCACAGAGACCCCATAAACCCTACAGGACCCCATAGAGACCCAAAGACCCCATAAACCCCACAGGACCCCATAGAGACCCCACAGAGACCCCATAAACCCTACAGGACCCCATAGAGCCTCACAGAGACCCCACAGAGACCCCATAAACCCCATGGGATCCCATAGAGACCCACAGACCCCGCCCCATAGCGGCCCTATAAGCGACCCCACCC
>NW_011212354.1:0-822 GCF_000146605.3 Meleagris gallopavo
AAAACCCACAGAGATCAGTACTCCTCAACACTACAAGTCCCCCCGCACCCTGCAGCTACAGCTAAAGGGAATTGAATCTGTCAAAGGGAAAGCAGGGCTGCATTTCGTTCTAGATACTTGACTAGACCTTAATGTGACAACAACGTTATTTTTACATGTACTGATGCGACTTCTTTGCCAGCAAGTACTGACGTTCATTAAAGAAGCAGCAGCTCACAGATGCATCCTGGGATGAAATAAAAGCCACTTCAACTCCATGATTTCTTTGGTACCATATGACTAATGCAGTTACTTTCGGAAAGATTTCAGTGGCACCCAATCCTTCCATTTCCTGCTGCCTTAAAATGGCATCATCGTGACCTTGATTTCTCTACCTCAACTAGCTTTTCTGTTACACTTTCAAGAACAGGTCAACCACGGACATCCACACGTATTACCTTTTAGCAAGCTCATATTCTTTTAATTCAAAATACAGCTTAGCACAGGTGAATCCTTTCAACGATTTCTGAATGGAAGAAGAAAACAAACATGACAGGCACACGTCAGACGTACAGTACATTTGAAGCAACGAACAGGGAGAGCCCCCTTTTCAGCAACGCAGAACACTTCTGACAGTTAGTTACCAGCCCACTTCTTGCATGCAAGCCTTTGTTTCTGAAAGAGACAGGAGGAAGACAGGAACCTTGTTTCCAGTAACGGGCAGAGGCTACCAAAGGAAAACTGAGGCCACCAGCGAAGCAAGCGACCGATCTTTATACTCGGCACATTTCACAAACACGTCTGACTACAGAAATCAGAAGAGTGGGGTCCGCTGCAGTTGAG
>NW_011212355.1:0-480 GCF_000146605.3 Meleagris gallopavo
ATACAGAAGCCCAGTATGTAGTTAATGGGAAAAGATGGGGCTACGCATTCTGGCATGTCCTTGCCTTTGGACTTAGTAGCCTTCAACTCTTTTTGCCTCTACACAGAAGGAAAACGCAAAGCAAACCGTAAGCAAACTCAATGTGATTGATAAGGGAAGCAGCTCACCAGGGCAGCTACCACAGCATCTTCTTTTCTCTTAACTTTGAGGTCCGTAACTGCTTACGTGGTACTGGGGCAGGTCCAGGGTGTGCTGCTGGAGTTAGCACACTATCTCTGCTCTGTTGCAGAATCCTCTGAACCTTCTCCCCATTGCACTCTACCTTCACTTGTTTCTTGGCAGGCCACAGCTCTGCTTTTTGTTCTCTTCTTCCAAGTCCTTGCACTTTCTTCCAGCCATCGTCTTGGAGAAAGTGTGGATGTCAACTGCGGGGAAAGGTGTTCCCTGAGCTGGGACCTGCTGTTCCAGGATGCACTCCAG
>NW_011212356.1:0-3716 GCF_000146605.3 Meleagris gallopavo
GGGCCTGCTGTCATCTATGGGGCTGGGCAGAACTTATGGGGCCTGCTGTCATCTATGGGGCTGGGCAGAACTTATGGGGCCTGCTGCGATCTATGGGGCTGGTGCCACTTATGGGGCCTGCTGCGATCTGTGGGGTGAGCAGCCATGGGGGTGCAGGGTGGGGCGCAGCTCTGGGGGACGTGGGACGTGTGGGGATGTGTGAGCGGCCACACGGACACGGCAAGGACACGTGTGTGCAGGAGCATGGACATGCTAAGGACGCGTGTGGGGAATGTGAACACGTGTGACCACGCAGTCACGCTAAGCACATACGTGTAGCAAAGCCAAACACAGTAAGGGCAGCCGTGTAGCTGCATGAACACATTAGAGATGTGTGTTCAGCAACATGCTAAGAACACGCCAGGGGCACATGTGCTGTCACGTAAACACTCTAAAGACATGTGCAGCCACACGGACACGCTAAGGACATGCGTGTGTGACAGGGACATGCTAAGAGCGTGTGTGTAAGGAGGACACGCTAAGGACACGTGTGTGTGTGTGACAGGACACGCTAAGGACAGTACATCTCTGGAGCAGCGGATCTGTGGGGCGCTGTATCTATGGGGCAGCAGATCTATGGGGCAATGGATCTATGGGGCAGCGGATCTATGGGGCAGTACATCCATAGGGCAGTAGACCTATAGGGCACTGTATCTATGGGGCAGTGGATCTATGGCATTCTGTATGTATTGGGCAGTGGATTTCTGTATGTATGGGGCAGCAGATCTATGGGGCAGTGGATTTATGGGGAAGTTGATCTATGGGGCAGTGGATTTATGGGGAAGTCGATCTATGGGGCAGTGGATCTGTGGGGCAGTGGATCTGTGGGGCAGTGGATTTATGGGGCAGTGGATCTATGGGGCGCTATCTATGGGGCAGTACATCTATGGGGCAGTGTATCTATGGAGCAGTGAATTTATGGGGCACTACATCCATAGGGCAGTACATCTATGGGGCGCTGTGTCTATGGGGCAGTGGATTTATGGGGAAGTAGATCTATGGGGCAGCGGATCTATGGGGCAGCACATCCATAGAGCAGTGCATTTATTGAGCAGTACATCTATGGGGCAGCAGATCTATGGGGCGCTGTATCTATGGGGCAGCACATCTATGGGGCAGCGGATGTGTGGGGCGCCGCTCAGGGGCTGACAGGGTAGGCGGAGGCGATGAGGCGCTGCTCAGCTCCGTCCCAGCTGTAGGTCTGCACCGCTGCTGCGCGGCCGGACAGCGTCACGTTGCAGCTGGGGGTGTGCAAAGTGTGCAAAAGTGTGCAAAAGTGTGCAACAGTGTGCAACGGTGTGCAACGGTGTGCAACGGTGTGCAAAAGTGTGCAGCAGTGTGCAAAAGTGTGCAAAAGTGTGCAGCAGTGTGCAACGGTGTGCAACGGTGTGCAAAAGTGTGCAACAGTGTGCAAAAGTGTGCAACAGTGTGCAAAAGTGTGCAAAAGTGTGCAACAGTGTGCAGCAGTGTGCAGCAGTGTGCAGCAGTGTGCAACAGTGTGCAACGGCGTGCAACAGTGTGCAACAGTGTGCAACGGTGTGCAACGGCATGGAACAATGTGCAACGGTGTGCAAAAGTGTGCAACAGTGTGCAAAGTGTGCAACAGTGTGCAACAGTGTGTAACGGTGTGCAAAGTGTGCAACAGTGTGCAGCAGTGTGCAACGGCGTGTAACAGCATGCAGCGGTGTGCAACAGCATGGAACAATGTGCAACAGTGTGCAACGGTGTGCAACGGTGTGCAACAGTGTGCAACGGCGTGCAACGGCGTGCAACAGCATGCAGTGGTGTGCAACGGCATGGAACAATGTGCAACAGTGTGCAATGGCGTGCAAAAGTGTGCAACGCTGTGCAACACTGCAAAAGCGTTCAGCGGTGTGCAACTGTGCAGCAGTGTGCAGTGGTGTGCAAAAGTGTGCAACAGTGTGCAGTAGTGTGCAACACGATGCAACAGTGCGCAACAGTGCAACACAGGGCACAACGGTGTGCAACAGCACAGCACAACACCACAACGCACAACAGCACAGCACACAACACACAACAACACAACACACAACACACAACAGCACAACACACAACAGCACAACACACAACAGCACAACACACAACAGCACAACACACAACACACAACAGCACAACACACAACAGCACAACACACAACACACAACACACAACAGCACAACACACAACAGCACAGCAGCGCAGCTCTGCGTGTCCCCAACGCCGCCGCCTGTCCCCGTGTGTCCCCACACGTCCCCACAAATCCCCAGATGTCCCCTTATGTCCCCACACATCCCATGTATCCACGTACGTCCCCTATGACCCCATAACTCCCCACATGTCCCCACACGTCCCCGTGTGACACCATATGACCCCACACGTCCCCAGATGTGGGGGACGTCCCCACACATCCCATGTACCCACATACATCCCCATATGTCCCCACACGTCCCCACGTGACCCCATATGACCCCACGTGACCCCATAAGTCCCCATGTGTCCTATTATGTCCGCATGTGTCCCCACACGTCCCCATATGACCCCATAAGTCCCCACATGTCCCCAGATGTCCCCTTATGTCCCCACACATCCCATGAATCCACATATGTCCCCACACGTCCCCACATGACCCCACGTGACCCCACAAGTCCCCACATGACCCCATAAGTCCCCACATATCCCCAGATGTCCCCTTATGTCCCCACACATCCCATGAATCCACATGTCCCCACACGTCCCCACATGACCCCACGTGACCCCACAAGTCCCCACATGACCCCATAAGTCCCCACATATCCCCAGATGTCCCCTTATGTCCCCACACATCCCATGAATCCACATGTCCCCACACGTCCCCACATGACCCCATGTGACCCCACAAGTCCCCACATGACCCCACGTGACCCCACACGTCCCCACGTGACCCCACGTGACCCCACACGTCCCCACGTGACCCTACACGTCCCCACGTGACCCCACGTGACCCCATAAGTCCCCATATGACCCCATAAGTCCCCACATATCCCCAGATGTCCCCTTATGTCCCCACACATCCCATGAATCCACGTGACCCCACACGTCCCCACATGACCCCACGTGACCCCACACGTCCCCACGTGACCCTACACGTCCCCTTATGTCCCCACACATCCCATGTATCCACGTACGTCCCCACGTGTCCCCACACGTCCAAACCCCCCCTTGAAGCCCCCCCCGCTCACACGCTGTCGGGCCGGGTCACGTGACACAAGGTGTACAGCGCCATGTCGAAGGCCGGGCTGGAGCCCAGGAAAATGGAGGCCAGGCTCTTCAGGAAGCCGTCCCAGCGGAACTGCAGCGCCACCACGTCCGGGAAGGAGGGCCACTGGGGGGCGACACAATGGGGACACGGCGACACAATGACGGAGTGACACAGCGACACAACGACACAGTGATGGAGTGACACAGCGACACAACAACACAGCGACACAATGACGGAGTGACACAGCGACACAACGACACAGCGACACAACGACACAATGACGGAGTGACACAGCGACACAACGACACAGCGACACAACGACACAATGATGGAGTGACACAGCGACACAACGACACAGTGATGGAGTGACACAGCGACACAACAACACAGCGACACAACGACACAGCGACACAATGATGGAGTGACACAGCGACACAAC
>NW_011212357.1:0-1864 GCF_000146605.3 Meleagris gallopavo
TATGGAGTCCTCATGTGTCCCTATGGCAACCTTATGTGTCCCTATGGCATCATTTTGTGTCCCTATGGAGTCCTTATGTGTCCCTATGCTGTCCTCATGTGTCCCTATGGCGTCCTGATGTGTCCCTATGGCATCCTCATGTGTCCCTATGGCACCCTTGTGTCCCTATGGCGTCCTGATGTGTCCCTATGCTGTCCTCATGTGTCCCTATGGCGTCCTTATGTGTCCCTATGCTGTCCTCATGTGTCCCTATGGCACCCTTGTGTCCCTATGGCGTCCTCATGTGTCCCTATGGAGTCCTCATGTGTCCCTATGGCAACATTATGTGTCCCTATGGCTTCTCATGGGTCCCTATGGCGTCCTGATGTGTCCCTATGGAGTCTGATGTGCCCCTATGGCGTCCTCATGTGTCCCTATGGCTTCTCATGTGTCCCTATGGCAACCTCATGTGTCCCTATGGCAACCTCATGTGTCCCTATGGCGTCCTCATGTGTCCCTATGGAGTCCTCATGTGTCCCTATGGCAACCTTATGTGTCCCTATGGCATCATTTTGTGTCCCTATGGAGTCCTCATGTGTCCCTATGGCTTCTCATGTGTCCCTATGGCGTCCTTGTGGGTCCCTATGGTGTCCTGATGTGTCCCTATGGCGTCCTTGTGGGTCCCTATGGTGTCCTGATGTGTCCCTATAGTGTCCTCATGTGTCCCTATGGCGTCCTCATGTGTCCCTATGGAGTCCTCATGTGTCCCTATGGTGTCCTTGTGTGTCCCTATGGTGTCCTTGTGTGTCCCTATGGCGTCCTGTTGTGTCCCTATGGCTCCTCACGTGTCCCTATGCCCCCTATGCCACCCACATATCACCCCGATGCTGTCCCTATGCTGTCCCTGTGTCACCCCTATGACATCCTTCTGGTGTCACTTTGTCATCCCCATGGTGACCCTACGGTGTTCCTATGTCACCCCTACGATGCCTCTATGTCACCCCTATGGCACCCCAATGATGTCCTCACGTCACCCCTATGGCACCCCAATGGTGTCCCTATGGTGTCCCTATGTCACCCCTTTGGGGTCCCCATGTCACCCCTGTGGTGCCCTTTGTCACCCCAAGACAGTGATGGAACGCTCTGACACCACAATGTGACCCTGATGTGACCCCAATGTCACCCCAATGTCACCTCAATGTGACCCCGATGTGACTCCAGTGTGACCCCAATGTGACCCCAATGTCACTGCAATGTCACCCCAATGTGACCCCAATATACCCTGATGTGACCCCAACGTCACCGCAATGTGACCCCGATGCGATCCCGATGTCACCGCAATGTCCCCACAGCGTGACCCCAGTGTGACCCCGATGTGACCCCAATATGACTCCAGTGTGACCCCAATGTCACTGCAATGTCACCCCAATGTTACCCCAATGTACCCTGATGTGACCCCAATGTCACCTCAATGTGACCCCGATGCGATCCCGATGTCACCGCAATGTCCCCACAGCGTGACCCCAGTGTGACCCTGATGTGACCCCAATGCCACCCCGATGTGAGCACAGTGTCACAACGGTGCGACCCCAACGTCCCCACAGCGTGACTGCAGCGTGATCCCAAAGTCACCGCAACGTCACCACGGTGTGACCCCAACGTGACCCCAACGTGACCCCAATGCCACTTCAATGTGACCCCAACGTGACCCCAATGTCATTTCAATGTGACCCCAACGTGACCTCAGTGTGACCCCAATGTCATTTCAATGTGACCCCAACGTGACCCCAATGTCATTTCAATGTGACCCCAACGTGACCTCGGTGTGACCCCAATGTCATTTCAATGTGGCCCCAATGTGGCCCCCATCCCCCAGAGCCCCCCA
>NW_011212358.1:0-1918 GCF_000146605.3 Meleagris gallopavo
GGTGTGGGGACAGCATGGGGACATGGGGATGGGGGGACAAGGAGGATATGGGGACATGGGGACATGAAGGTGGGGACGTGGGGGTGTGGGGATATGGGGATTTATGGGGATATGGGGTTATGGGGACAGAGGGATATGGGGATTGGGGCCATACGGGGCCATGTGGGGTTCTGGGGCCATATGGGGGGACATGGGGCCATATGGGGCTATTTGGAGGGATATGGGGCCATACGGGGTCACACGGGGATATGGGGATTGGGGCAAGATGGGGCCACATGGGGTTATGGGGCCACGTGGGGTTATAGGGACTGGGGCAATGCAGGGCCATATGAGGATATGGGGCCATATGGGGTCACATGAGGATATGGGGGATATGGGGCCATATGGGGCCATATGGGGTTATGGGGCCACACGGGGCCATATGGAGATATGGGGCTGTATGAGGCTGTATGGGGCCATATGAGGCCATGTGGGGATTGGGGCCATATGGGGAAATATGGGGCCATTTGGGGCTATTCGGAGGGATATGGAGCCATATAGGGTCACATGGGGATATGGGGATTGGGGCAATATGGGGCCATATGGGGGGATATGGGGCCATATGGGGGGATATGGGGCCACATGGGGTTAGAGGGATTGGAGCAATACAGGGCCATATGAGGATATGGGGCCATATGGGGTCACATGAGGATATGGGGGATATGGGGCCATATGGGGTTCTGGGGCTATATGGGGGAATATGGGGCCATATGGGGGAATATGGGGCCATTTGGAGGGATATGGAGCTATATGGGGTCACATGGGGATATGGGGATTGGTGCAATATGGGGCCATATGGGGTTCTGGACCATATGGAGGGATATGGGGTCATATGGAGTAATGAGGCCACATGGCATTATGGGGATTGGGGCAATACAGGGCCATATGAGGATGTGGGACCACATGGGGTCACATGAGGATATGGGGATTGGGGCAATATGGGGCCGTATGGGGGATATGGGGCCACATGGGGTTATGGGGCCACATGGGGTAATGGGGATTGAGGCAATACAGGGCCATATGAGGATGTGGGACCACATGGGGTCACGTGAGGATATGGGGATTGGGACAATATAGGGCCATATGGGGCAATATGGGGCCACATGGGGTCACATGAGGATATGGGGATTGGGACAATATGGGGCCATATGGGGCAATATGGGGCCACATGGGGTTATGGGGATTGAGGCAATACAGGGCCATATGAGGATGTGGGGCCATATGGGGTCACATGAGGATATGGGGATTGGGGCAATATGGGGCCGTATGGGGGATATGGGGCCACATGGGGTTATGGGGATTGGGGCAATACAGGGCCATATGAGGATGTGGGACCACATGGGGTCACATGAGGATATGGAGATTGGGACAATATGGGGCCATATGGGACAATATGGGACCATATGGGGCAATATGGGGCAATATGGGGCCACATGGGGTTATGGGACCACATGGGGTTATGGGGACTGGGACCATACAGGGCCATATGAGGATATGGGGCCACATGGGGCCACATGGGGTTATAGGGATTGGGGCAATATGGGGCCGTATGGGGGATATGGGGCCATATGGGGCAATATGGGACCACATGGGGTTATGGGGACTGGGACCATACAGGGCCATATGAGGATGTGGGGCCACATGGGGTCACGTGAGGATATGGAGACTGGGGCGATACGGGGCCGTATGGGGGATATGGGGCCATATGGGGCAATATGGGGATTGGGGCAATACAGGGCCATATGAGGATGTGGGGCCACATGGGGTCACGTGAGGATATGGGGATTGGGACAATATGGGGCCGTATGGGGGATATGGGGCCACATGGGGTTATGGGACCACATGGGGTTATGGGGACTGGGACCATACAGGGCCATAT
>NW_011212359.1:0-858 GCF_000146605.3 Meleagris gallopavo
GGGGTGCACTGCAGCTCTGTCTCCAGCACCAAATCTGGGGTTTGCATTGCAGCAGGCATTGCACACTGCTGGAGCATCCCATGCAAACTCACTATGCTGCAAAGGTGCAGCTTTGGGGCGCTCTGCAGCTCCATCAGCACCAAATCTGGGGTTTGCATTGCAGCAGGCGTTGCTTACAGATGGAGCACCCCGTGCAAACTCACTGTGCTGCAAAGCTGTGACATTGAGGAGCTCCAACCCCAGCACCAAATCTGGGGTTTGCATTGCAGCAGGCATTGCACACTGCTGGAGCATCCCATGCAAACTCAATGTGCTGCCAAGGTGCAGCTTTGGGGTGCTCTGCAGCTCTGTCTCCAGCACCAAATCTGAGGTTTGCACTGCAGCAGGCATTGCACACTGCTGGAGCATCCCATGCAAACTCACTGTGCTGCCAAGGTGCAGCTTTGGGGTTCCCCGTGGGACAGCTCCTGTGGGTCTTACGGACAGGTTCCTAAATGGGATTTGTGCCCCCACCTCCCTTCGGGCTCCACGTGTGTGCAATGCACTTTGCTGCATGGGCCGTGCTGCTGCAGGGTGCCCCATCCTGCACCAGCAAAGGGTTAAGCAGGAGGAATTGCAGCTCTGTCATCATCAGGGGCAGTGGAACTGGAAAGGTGAGGCAGGAAGGGAACGCCTGGGCGAGGCCAACGCTGCACTGCACTGCATTACACTGCGCTGCACTGCAAGGACCAGCACATGGTGCCTGCAGCCCCATACGGCCGGCACGGGTATGGGGGAGTGGGGGGGATTTGGGGTGTGCTTTGTGCTTGGGGTGGTAGGTGTGGGGTGTGGGGTGGTGGGTGCGGGGTGGTGAGAATG
>NW_011212360.1:0-783 GCF_000146605.3 Meleagris gallopavo
GACACAAACACGCCCTCGTGCGACACAAACACACCCTCGTGCGACACAAACACACCCTCGTGCGACACCATCATGCCCTCATGCGACACAAACACGCCCTCGTGCGACACAAACGCCCTCGTGTGACACCATCACGCCCTCGTGTGACACAAACACGCCCTTGTGTGACACAAACGCGCCCTCGTGCGACACCATCACGCCCTCGTGTGACACCATCACGCCCTCGTGCGACACAAACGCACCCTCGTGTGACACCATCATGCCCTCGTGCGACACAAACACGCCCTCGTGCGACACAAACACGCCCTCGTGTGACACAAACACACCCTCGTGTGACACAAACACGCCCTCGTGTGACACAAACACACCATCGTGCGACACCATCACACCCTCGTGCGACACAAACACGCCCTCGTGTGACACCATCACGCCCTCGTGTGACACAAACACACCATCGTGCGACACCATCATGCCCTCGTGCAACACAAAGACACCCTCATGTGACACAAACGTGTCATCGTGTGACACAAACACACCCTCGTGCGACACAAACATGTCATCGTGCAACACAAACACACCCTCGTGTGACACAAATGTGTCATCGCGCGACACAAACACGCCCTCGTGTGACACAATTGTGTTACTGTACAACATGGACACACCCTTGTGTGACACAATTGTGTCACTGTGCAACACAAACACGCCCTCGTGTGACACAAACGTGTCACAGTGCAACACAAACACACCCTTGTGTGGCACCAACACGCCCTTGTGTGACACAAA
>NW_011212361.1:0-731 GCF_000146605.3 Meleagris gallopavo
GTCCCTGTATTCCCATGCCCCACATCCCCACGTCCCCACGTCCCCACGTCCCTGTGTGCTCCCTTGTCCCCACATCCCCATGCCCCACATCCCCATGTCCCTGTATTCCCATGCCCCACATCCCCACGTCCCCACGTCCCCATGTCCCTGTGTGCTCCCTTGTCCCCACATCCCCATGCCCCACATCCCCATGTCCTTGTATTCCCATGCCCCACGTCCCCATGTCCCCATGTCGCTGTGTGCTCCCTTGTCCCCACATCCCCATGCCCCACATCCCCATGTCCTTGTATTCCCATGCCCCACATCCCCACGTCCCCGTGTCCCTATGTGCTCCCTTGTCCCCACATCCCCATGTCCCTAGATGTCCCCATGTCCCCACATCCCCATGTTCCCATATCCCCATGTCCCTATGTGTCCCCATATATCCCCCATGACCCCACATCCTCCTGTCCCTATGTGCCCCCTTGTCCCCACATCCCCGATGTCCCCACGCCAGGGAAGGGCTCAGTGCTGTCCCAGCACCACACACGGACCCCGGGGTGCACAGCGGGCACGATGCAGCCCAGCAGCTGTGCAGCACCACAGCAGCCCCAAGCGCATGGCTGCAGCACCGCAGACGGAGCCGTGGAGACTCCTGGCACTGGGTGGGAAGAACCAGGATCCCCACGGGGACAGCTGGGGGCTCTAGGATCCCCATGGGGACAGCTGGGGGCACCGGGGTCCTCACAGCC
>NW_011212362.1:0-1169 GCF_000146605.3 Meleagris gallopavo
AGGAAGGAAAAAAAAAGCAGGCGAAATGGGGTAAAACCGGGTGAAATGGGGCAGAAAACCAGTGGAAATGGGGCTGGGGTGGAGAGAAGCGGGGCGCAGAGCCGTTCCCAGGGTGGGTGGTGGTGGTGTGGGGTGCAGGCGGGCGCTCAGCCGGCCCCATTTCTGTCTGCAGTCTGCGGGAAGCGCTACAAGAACCGCCCGGGGCTGAGCTACCATTACGCACACTCACATCTGGCCGAGGAGGAGGGCGACGACAAGGACGACTCACAGCCCCCGACCCCCGTCTCACAGCGATCCGAGGAGCAGAAATGTACGGGGGGGTGCGAAGGGGGGTGGGAGAGGGTGATGTGTTGGGGTTGGTTGAGGATTTGGGGGTGGTTGAGGTGTTGGGGGTGGTTGAGGTTGGGGGTGGTTGAAGATTTGGGGGTGGTTGAGGTGTTGGGGGTGGTTGAGGTTGGGGGTTGGTTGAGGTGTTGGGGGAGGTTGAAGATTTGGGGTGGTTGAGGTGTTGGGGGAGGTTGAAGATTTGGGGTTGGTTGAGGTGTTGGGGTCGGTTGTGGTTTCGGGGTTGAAGTTTGGGGGTATTTTGACATCGCAGGGTCAGTTGACCCGTTGGGATTGGCTGCAGTTTTGGGCTTGGCTGCAGTTTTGGGGTTGGCGGACGGGGTTGGTGGATGCCTTGGAGTTTGAAATTTCGAGGTTGGCTGAGGATTTGGGGTTGCCTGAAATGGAAGCGTTGACCCAAACACCCCCTACCCCACCCCGACCCCGTTCAGGCATCACCGCAAAGCTTTGACGTCGCCACGCGAGGACGTCCAAAAGCATTTCCCACCTTTCCCATCCCACGTTTTCTACAAAATTAACCTTTTTCCCCACTGTTTTTCCTCCCTCCAGCCAAGAAGGGCCCCGACGGCCTGGCGCTGCCCAACAATTACTGCGACTTCTGCCTGGGGGACTCCAAAATCAACAAGAAGACGGGGCAGCCCGAGGAGTTGGTCTCGTGCTCCGACTGCGGCCGATCGGGTGAGAGCGTGGCTCTTCCAGCACGAGGAGGAGGGGCGTCCTGGGGGGATTTGTGTCCGTGGGCGTCCCCACATCTTTTCCTTCGTGATTTTCTTCTCAAAAATGGGTCTTTTTGGGCAGAGTTTGTGTGTCGGTGGGCATCTCCA
>NW_011212363.1:0-839 GCF_000146605.3 Meleagris gallopavo
TCCTCCTCCTCTTCCTCCTCTTCCTCCTCTTCCTCCTCCTCCTCCTCCTCCTCGCCTTCTTCCTCCTCTCCCTTCAGTGCCGCCTCTCCTTCCCGTGCTGTTTGCGCTGTGGCTTCTGCCCTCTCCATCCTCTTTTCTCCTCTCCTTCATCCTCCTTAATTCCCCTTCATCCTCTTCCTCCTCCCCTTCATCCTCTTCCTCCTCTCCTTCATCCTCCTTAATTCCCTCCATCCTCCTTTCTCCTCCCCTTCATCCTCTTCCTCGTTTCCTTCACCCTCTTCCTCCTCCTCTTCATCCTCTTCCTCCTCCCCTTCATCCTCTTCCTCCTCCCCTTCATCCTCTTCCTCCTCCTCTTCATCCTCTTTCTCCTCCTCTTCATCCTCTTCCTCCTCTCTTTCATCCTCCTTAATTCCCTCCACCCTCCTTTCTCCTCCTCTTCATCCTCTTCCTCGTTTCCTTCATCCTCTTTCTCCTATTCTTCATCCTCTTCCTCCTCCTCTTCATCCTCCTTAATTCCCTCCATCCTCCTTTCTCCTCCTCTTCATCCTCTTCGTTTCCTTCATCCTATTTCTCCACCCCTTCATCCTCTTCCTCCTCCCCTTCATCCTCTTCCTCCTCCCCTTCATCCTCTTCCTCCTCTTCACCCTCTTCCTCCTCCTCTTCACCCTCTTCCTCCTCCTCTTCATCCTCTTCCTCCTCCCCTTCATCCTCTTCCTCCTCCCCTTCATCCTCTTCCTCCTCTTCTTCATCCTCCTTAATTCCCTCCACCCTCCTTTCTCCTCCTCTTCATCCTCTTCCTCGTTTCCTTCTCTCTTCTTCATCCTCCTTAATTCCCTCCA
>NW_011212364.1:0-987 GCF_000146605.3 Meleagris gallopavo
TTGCAGCAATGGCCAATCAGGCCCCGCCCCCGACCGGGATCAGCCCGTTAGTTCAGCCCCGCCCAGTTTGCGGTAACGTCCAATCAGGCCCCGCCCCTCGGTCGGGCCCCTCCTAGTTTGGGCTAATAAGATCCAATCAGGGCCCGCCCCGTTAAGCCCCCCCCTCCAGTCGGGCTCCGCCCGGTTTGCGGCACCGTCCAATCAGACACCGCCCTTTTAAACCCCGCCCATTTTTCCCACCACGCCCATTTTGCGGCATCATCTAATTAGGGCCCGCCCCCGTTCAGGCCCCGCCCAATTTGGGATACGGTCCAATCAGACCCCACCTATTTAAGCCCCGCCCCCGATCAGGCTCCGCCCCGTTGGGGATATCGTCCAATCAGGCCCCGCCCACTCTGCGGAGCGGAAGGCGGTGGCGCGCGGTGCGCCATGAGCCCACGGGAGCGCGCACGGAGCCCGCGGTGGGTGCGGGGGGGGAGTGGGTGGGGGTGCGCTGTGGGGCTGGACTGTGGGGCAGGAGCAGCGCTATGGGGCTGGGCTATGGGGCTGTGTTATGGGGCGGGAGCAGCGCTATGGGGTTGTGCTGTGGGTCAGCATGTGGAGCATGGGCTGAGCTATGGGGCTGCGTTATGAGGTAGGATGTGGGGCAGAAGCTGAGCTATGGGGCTGCGTTATGGGGCAGGATAGGGGGCAGAAGCTGAGCTATGGGGCTGCGTTATGGGGTAGGATAGGGGGCAGAAGCTGAGCTATGGGGCTGCGTTATGGGGTAGGATAGGGGGCAGAAGCTGCGCTATGAGGCTGCGTTATGGGGCAGGATAGGGGGCAGGAGCTGAGCTATGGGGCTACGTTATGAGGTAGGATGTGGGGCAGGAGCTGAGCTATGGGGCTGCGTTATGGGGTAGGATGTGGGGCAGGAGCTGAGCTATGGGGCTGCGTTATGGGGCAGGATAGGGGGCAGGAGCTGAGCTATGGGGCTGCGTTATGGGG
>NW_011212365.1:0-654 GCF_000146605.3 Meleagris gallopavo
ATTTGGGGACACCTGTGGGCACTCGGGGACACCAACAGACTGCTGGGGACATCTATGGGCATTTGGGGACACCTGTGGGCACTCTGGGACACCAACAGACTCCTGGGGACATCTATGGGCATTTGGGGACATCTGTGGCCATTTGGGGACACCTATGGGCATTTGGGGACACCTGGGGACACCTATGGGCATTTGGGGACACCTGGGGACATCTATGGGCATTTGGGGACATCTGTGGCCATTTGGGGACACCTGTGGGCATTTGGGGACACCTGTGGGCACTCGGGGTCACCAACAGACTCCTGGGGACATCTATGGGCATTTGGGGACATCTGGGGACATCTATGGGCATTTGGGGACACCTGTGGCCATTTGGGGACACCTGTGGGCACTCGGGGACACCAACAGACTCCTGGGGACACCTATGGGCATTTGGGGACACCTGGGGACATCTATGGGCATTTCGGGACACCTGAGGGCATTTGGGGACACCAACAGACTCCTGGGGACATCTATGGGCATTTGGGGACATCTGTGGGCACTCGGGGACACCTATGGGCATTTGGGGACACCTGGGGACATCTATGGGCATTTGGGGACACCTGTGGGCACTCGGGGACACCAACAGACTCCTGGGGACATCTATGGGCATTT
>NW_011212366.1:0-486 GCF_000146605.3 Meleagris gallopavo
CCCCAAATCCTACGGGACCCATAAGGACCCCAGACCCCATGGAGACCCCACAGGAACCCCCCAAACCCTACGGGACCCCATAAGGACCCCAGACCCCATTGAGACCCCATAGGAACCTGTTAAGCCCTATGGGACCCCATAAGGACCCCAGACCCCATAGAGACCCCACAGGAACCCCCCAAATCCTACGGGACCCCATAAGGACCCCAGACCCCATGGAGACCCCATAGGAACCTCTTAAACTCTACGGGACCCCATCAGGACTCCAGATCCCATTGAGACCCCATAGGAACCTCTTAAACCTTATGGGATCCCATAAGGACTCCAGACCCCATTGAGACCCCACAGGAACCCCCAAATCCTACGGGACCCATAAGGACCCCAGACCCCATGGAGACCCCACAGGAACCCCCCAAACCCTACGGGACCGCATAAGGACCCCAGACCCCATGGAGACCCCATAGGAACCTCTTAAACCCTATGGGA
>NW_011212367.1:0-850 GCF_000146605.3 Meleagris gallopavo
GGGGAGCTGTGGGGTCAGAGATCTGTGGGGTGAGGGACAGCTATGGGGTGGGGTAGTTATGGGGTGAGAGATCTGTGGGGTGAGGGATCTGTGGGGCGGGCCGTATCTATGGGGTGAAGGACGGTTATGGGGTGGGGCAGTTATGGGGTGAGGGATCTGTGGGGCAAAGGGGATCTATGGGGTGGGAGATCTATGGGGTGAAGGGGGGATCTGTGGGGTGAGGGATCTGTGGGGTGAGAAATGTATGGGGTGGGAGATCTATGGGGTGAGGGATGGAAATCTATGGGGTGAAGGGGGGATCTGTGGGGTGAGGGATCTGTGGGGCGGGCCGCATCTATGGGGTGAGGGACGGTTATGGGGTGGGGCAGTTATGGGGTGAGAGATCTGTGGGGCAAAGGGGATCTATGGGGTGGGAGATCTATGGGGTGAGGGATCTGTGGGGTGAGAAATGTATGGGGTGGGAGATCTATGGGGTGAGGGGTGGAAATCTATGGGGTGAAGGGGGGATCTGTGGGGTGAGGGATCTGTGGGGCGGGCCGCATCTATGGGGTGAGGGACGGTTATGGGGTGGGGCAGTTATGGGGTGAGGGATCTGTGGGGTGAGAGATGTGTGGGGCAAAGGGGATCTGTGGGGTGGGAGATCTATGGGGTGAGGGATCTGTGGGGCGGGCTGCATCTATGAGGCGAGGGAACAGTTATGGGGTGGGAGATCTATGGGGTGAAGGACAGAAATGTGTGGGGCGAAGGGGATCTGTGGGGCGGGAGATCTATGGGGTGAGGAATCTGTAGGGCGGGCTGCATTTATGGGGCGAGGGAACAGTTATGGGGTGGGAGATCTATGGGGTGAAGG
>NW_011212368.1:0-1013 GCF_000146605.3 Meleagris gallopavo
TGACCCCTGTGTGACCCCAATTTCAGGACGTGTTCCTGATGATCCGGCGCCACAAAACCACCAGTGACCCCATGACCCCATGAATGACCCCATAACCCCATCAGTGACCCCATAACCCCACCAGTGACCCCACCAGTGACCCCATGACCCCATGACCCCATGGTGACCCCATGACCCCTGTGTGACCCCAATTTCAGGACGTGTTCCTGATGATCCGGCGCCACAAAACCACCAGTGACCCCATAACCCCATCAGTGACCCCAGTGGTGACCCCATGACCCCATGACCCCTTGGTGACCCCTTGGTGACCCCATGACCCCTGTGTGACCCCAATTTCAGGACATGTTCCTGATGATCCGGCGCCACAAAACCACCAGTGACCCCATAACCCTACAATGACCCCCCATAACCCCACCAGTGACCCCAGTGGTGACCCCATAACCCTGCAGTGACCCCATGACCCCACCAGTGACCCCATGACCCCTGTGTGACCCCAATTTCAGGACGTGTTCCTGATGATCCGCCCCCATAACCCCACCAGTGACCCCATAACCCTACAATGACCCCATAACCCCACCAGTGACCCCAGTGGTGACCCCATGACCCCTCAGTGACCCCTTGGTGACCCCACCAGTGACCCCATGACCCCTGTGTGACCCCAATTTCAGGACGTGTTCCTGATGATCCGGCGCCACAAAACCACCAGTGACCCCATGACCCCACCAGTGACCCCATAACCCCACCAGTGACCCCATGACCCCATGACCCCTCGATGACCCCTCGGTGACCCCTGTGTGACCCCAATTTCAGGACGTGTTCCTGATGATCCGGCGCCACAAAACCACCAGTGACCCCATGACCCCATGAATGACCCCATAACCCCATCAGTGACCCCATAACCCCACCAGTGACCCCACCAGTGACCCCATGACCCCATGACCCCATGGTGACCCCATGACCCCTGTGTGACCCCAATTTCAGGACGTGTTCCTGATGATCCGGCGCCACAAAAC
>NW_011212369.1:0-894 GCF_000146605.3 Meleagris gallopavo
GAGGCAGGAGTGGCTGTGATATAACATTTGGTCTGGCCTCCTCCTTTGTCTTTGAGAGCCAGAGGCGCAGAGGAGGATGAGAGCAGAGCTTGGAAGCCTCGTGTCTTCTGCTGCTCAGTTTTGGAGAGAAGTTCCACCTTGCCCAGGGACATGGATAACAAGATAAGTAATGAAATGAACACCAGGCTGGCTGTGAAGTGGGCTTGAGCTGAGTGCAGGTTGTTTTGTGATGCCCTGGGCGTACGAAAGCAGGCATAACATTGGCAGTTCCCTGTGTCACCCAGGCTTTGGCGTCCTGGTGGGCATAATCAGAAGAGCTCCAAGGGTCAGCCAGCCCTGGCCAAGGAGAGAAGGTGGGTGAGCAGAGGTGGAGGTTTGAGGGAACTTCTGAGTACCTGGATGGGAAGGCCTGGTTGTGAGGCATGGAGGCAGGAGTGGCTGTGATATAACAGTTGGTCTGTCCTCCTCCTTTGTCTTTGAGAGCCAGAGGCGCAGAGGAGGATGAGAGCAGAGCTTGGAAGCCTCGTGTCCTCTGCTGCTCAGTTTTGGAGAGAAGTTCCACCTTGCCCAGGGACATGGATACCAAGATAAGTAATGAAATGAACACCAGGCTGGCTGTGAAGTGGGCATGAGCTGAGTGCAGGTTGTTTTGTGTTGTCCTGGGCGTGCCAAAGTAGGCATAACATTGGCAATTCCCTGTGTCACGCAGGCTTTGGCGTCCTGGTGGGCATAATCCAAAGAGCCCCAAGGGTCAGGCCAGCTCAGGCCAAGGAGAGAAGTTTGGTGAGCAGAGGTGGAGGTTTGAGGGAACGCCTGAGAACATGGATGGGAAGGTCTGGGTGTGAGGCATGGAGGCAGGAGTGGCTGTGATATAACAGATGGTGTGTCCTCCTC
>NW_011212370.1:0-659 GCF_000146605.3 Meleagris gallopavo
CCCCGTAAGCCCCGCCTCCAGGGGCAAACACCACCCAATGAGGGCCCGCCCCCTCACCGCAGCCCCGCCCCTCGTGTGCCACACACGGACACTTCCCTCCGCGATGACGTCAGCAGCGCTGCCCCCAAACGGCCCAAGAGCGCCCCCTGCTGGGAGATCTGTGAACAGCATGGGGATCCAGAGAGACGTCGTAGAGATCCACATCCACCCCATATCGCCCCGTACAGACCCCATAGCGCCCCATATCAACCCCATATCGCCCCATGTCACCCCATAGCAACCCCATATCGCCCCCTCAGGCCCCACAGTGACCCCATATCACCTCCTCTCGCCCCATATTGCCCCATATCGACCCCATATCGATCCCCTATCACCTCCTCCTGCCCCATATAACCCCATATTGACCCCATATCGTCCATATTGCCCCATATAACACCATATTGCCCCGTGTTGCCCCATATGAACCCCATATTGGGCCCATATTGACCCCGTGTTGCCCCATATGAACCCATACTGACCCCATATCACCCCATATCGACCTCATATCGCCCTATCTTGACCCATATCAACCCCAATCGACCCCTTGTCACCCCATACTGCCCCATAGCAACCCCATATAAAACTCCAGATCGCCCCCTAGCAACCCCATATTGCCCCCT
>NW_011212371.1:0-531 GCF_000146605.3 Meleagris gallopavo
CCCGATGGAGTACAGATCTGTGTGCGCAGCCATACAAACCCATAAACACCCCATAAACACCCCATAAACACCCCATAAGCCGATGGAGCACAGATCTGTGTGTGCAGCCATACAAACCCATAAACACCCCATAAACACCCCATAAACACCCCATAAACACCCCATAACAGCCCCATAACCCGATGGAGTACAGATCTGTGTGCAGCCATACAAACCCATAAACACCCCATAAACACCCCATAACCACCCCCATAACCCGATGGAGTACAGATCTGTGTGCGCAGCCATACAAACCCATAAACACCCCATAAACACCCCATAAACACCCCATAACAGCCCCATAACCCGATGGAGTACAGATCTGTGTGTGCAGCCATACAAACCCCATAAACACCCCATAAACACCCCATAACACCCCCATAACCCGATGGAGTACAGATCTGTGTGCAGCCATACAAACCCATAAACACCCCATAAACACCCCATAACAGCCCCATAACCCGATGGAGTACAGATCTGTGTGCAGCCATA
>NW_011212372.1:0-637 GCF_000146605.3 Meleagris gallopavo
GACAGGGGGACATGGGGACAGGGGGACGTGGGGACATGGGGACATGGGGACAGGGGGACATGGGGACAGAAGGACATGGGGACATCCTGCTGACGTCGCGGTACACACACAGCGCCAGGACCTTGGGCTGCTGCCGGACAGACGGACATGGGGACGTGGGGACAGGCGGACGTGGGCACAGGGGGACGTGGGGGACATGGGGACAGGGGGACATGGGGACAGAAGGACATGGGGACATCCTGCTGACGTCGCGGTACACACACAGCGCCAGGACCTTGGGCTGCTGCCAGACAGACGGACACGGGGACGTGGGGACAGGAGAACAGGGGGACAGAGAGACAGGGGGACAGAGGGACAGATGGACATGGGGACAGGGGGACATGGAGACAGATGGACATGGTGAACATCCCGCTGACGTCGCGGTACACACACAGTGCCAGGACCTTGGGCTGCTGCCAGACAGACGGACACAGGGACGTGGGGACAGGAGGACGGGGGGACAGAGGGACAGGGGGACATGGGGACATGGGGACATGGGGACAGGGGGACATGGGGACATGGGGACAGATGGACATGGAACATCCCGCTGACGTCGCGGTACACACACAGCGCCAGGACCTTGGGCTGCTGCCGGACA
>NW_011212373.1:0-824 GCF_000146605.3 Meleagris gallopavo
TAACCCTAACCCTACCCTAACCCTAACCCTAACCCTAAACATAACCCTAACCCTACCCTAACCCTCATCCTAACCCTAACCCTAACCCTAACTTTAACCCTAACACAAATATTACATTTTGTCACCAAAAATACCAGTTGTCTCCCCAACAATATGGCAGTATCTCCCACAAATACCAGTTTTCTCACCCAAAACACAACACCTATCCCTAACCCTAACCCGAACCCTAACCCTAACCCTACCCTAACCCTACCCTAACCCTAACCTTAACCCCATCCCTAACCCTAACCCTACCCTAACCCTAATCCTACCCTAACACTTACCCTAACCCTAAACCCTAACCCTAACCCTAACCCTCACCCCAATATTAACCGTAACCCTAAGCCTAACCCTAACCCTACCCTAACCCCAACCCTAACCCTAACTGTAAACCTAACCCTAACAAAAACCCTAATCCTAACCCTAAACCTAACCCTAAACCATACCATAACCATAACCCAAACCCTATCCCTAACCCTAACCCTAACCGTAACCCTACCCTAACCCTAACCGTAACCCTAAGCCTAACCCTAACCCTACCCTAACCCCAACCCTTACCTTAACCCTACCCTAACCCTAACCCTAACCCAAACCCTAACCCTAACCCTAACCCTAACCCTAACCCTAAACCTAACTCTAACCCTAATACAAATATTACATTTTCTCACCAGAAATAGCAGTTGTCTCCCCAACAATATGGCAATATCTCCCAAAAATACCAGTTTTCTCATCCAAAACACAACCCTAACCCTAACCCTAACCCTTATCCTAACCCTAACCCTAAC
>NW_011212374.1:0-769 GCF_000146605.3 Meleagris gallopavo
TACCACAAATACCCGCTTTCTCCCAAAAATATGCCATTTTCTGCCAGGACCTACAGTCTCCTCCCAGGAATGCCATTTTTCAACCAGAAATATGACGTTTTCTCCCAAAAATACCAAATTTTCTCCTCAAAACATGACATTTTCTTCAAGAAATACGCGTTTTCTTCCCCAAAATATGATATTTTGCAGCTGAAATAACAGTTTTATCACCGAAGACTCAACGTTTTCTTCCAGAAATACCAGTCTCCTCCCCAAAAATGGAGTTTTCTCCAAGAAATACCAGTTTTCCTCCCCAAAATGTGACATTTTCTCCAAGAAATAGTAGATTTCTCCCCCAAAATAAGATATTTTCTCCAAGAAATGCCAGTTTAATCGCAAAAATACGACATTTTCTACCACAAATACCCGCTTTCTCCCCAAAATATGCCATTTTCTGCCAGGAACTGCAGTCTCCTCCCAGGAATGCCATTTTTCTACCAGAAATATGACGTTTTCTCCCAAGAATTCCTGATTTTCCCCCAAAACATGACATTTTCTTCAAGAAATACGCTTTTTCTCCCCAAAATATGATATTTTGCACCTGAAATAACAGTTTTATCACCGAAGACTCAACGTTTTCTTCCAGAAATACCAGTCTCCTCCCCAAAAATGGACTTTTCTCCAAGAAATACCAGTTTTCCTCCCCAAAATATGACATTTTCTCCAAGAAATAGTAGATTTCTCCCCCAAAATAGGATATTTTCTCCAAGAAATGCCAGTTTAATCTCAA
>NW_011212375.1:0-930 GCF_000146605.3 Meleagris gallopavo
CCTGCAGCGCCCTCTTCAGCGTCTCCTTTCCGGTCCTCCCGGTCGACCCGAACAGCGCCACGCTCCGATCGCGATCCATCGCGATAGCCGTGAAACCAACGACTGCGGTGAAACCACGACTGCGCCCAACACCGCCGCACGACGGCCCCGACCCCCCCAGCTTTGCCCCGCCCCCAACGAAACCCCGCCCCTTTAACCCCTCCCTCCCCCCCCAGCTTTGCACGGCCCCACTCGTGCACCCCACATTTGCACAATTCGTGCAACGCCCCATTGAGGCCCCATAGAGACCCCATAGGGACCCCATAGGGACCCGAATAGGGACCTCAATAGGAACCCCAATTGGGACCCCAATAGAGATCCCAATAGGGACCCCAATAGAGACCCCATAGACCCCAATAGAGACCCCTATAGGGACCCCATAGAGACCCCTACAGGGATCCCATAGAGATCCCATAGAGACCCCATAGAGACCCCATAGGGACCCCAATAGAGACCCCAATAGGGACCCCATAGATCCCAATAGGGACCCCATAGGGACCCCATATATCCCAATAGGGACCCCCAAAGGGACCCCGATAGGGACCCCAATAGAGACCCCAATAGGGACCCCAATAGGGACCCCATAGAGACCCTATAAGGACGCCATTGATCCCAATGATCCCATTAACACCAATGATCCCATAGACACCCTATAGAGACCCCAATAGAGACCCCAATAGGGACCCCAATAGAGACCCCAATAGAGACCCCAATAGGGACCCCATAGAGACCCCATAGGGACCCCATAGATCCCAATGATCCCATTAACACCAATGATCCCATAGACACCCTATAGAGACCCCAATAGAGACTCCACAGGGACCCCAATAGGGACCCCAATAGGGACCCCATAGAGACCCCATAGGGACCCCATAGGGACCCCATTGATCC
>NW_011212375.1:9220-9926 GCF_000146605.3 Meleagris gallopavo
GCAAGCTGGAGCTGGTGGTGGGGGTCGCAGCCCCATGGCTGGAGCTGGAGCTGGAGCTGTTCTGTAGGGTCCCATAACAGCTTATAGGACCCCATAGGCCCCCATGGGACTCCGTAGGTCCCTATAGGACCCTATAGGACCCATATGTGACCCTATAGGACCCCGTGTGTCCCCACAGCGCAAGCTGGAGCTGGTGGTGGGGGTCGCAGCCCCATGGATGGAGCTGGAGCTGTTCCGTAGGGTCCCATAACAGCTTATAGGACCCCGTGGGCCTCCGTAGGACCCCATAGGACCCTATAGGACCCATATGGGACCCTCTGGGACCCCGTGTGTCCCCACAGCGCAAGCTGGAGCTGGTGGTGGGGATCGCAGCCCCATGGATGGAGCTGGAGCTGGAGCTGTTCCGTAGGATCCCATAACAGCTTCTAGGACCCCATGGGGCTCCGTAGGACCCTATAGGACCCTATAGGACCCATATGTGACCCTATAGGACCCCGTGTGTCCCCACAGCGCAAGCTGGAGCTGGTGGTGGGGGTCGCAGCCCCATGGATGGAGCTGGAGCTGCGCGCTGCTGGCGGGGAGCTGCTGGCCCGCCTGGAACCCGACGATGCCCTGCTGGGCGCCTTCCCTGTCAGCGACGGCTGCGGGCTGCACGTGGGTCCCCAACGTGTCCCCAACGTGTCCCCAACGTGTCCCCAACGTGTCC
>NW_011212376.1:0-660 GCF_000146605.3 Meleagris gallopavo
CACTGTCCTAGTTTAAAGATCCCTCCAAAAAAAAAATCAAAACATCTTTAATGCCAGGAAAGAGGCTTCCCTCCTCAAGGGCTGTGAGATTTGCACTGTGTCATAGCCTGCCTAAGTGCCTACAAGCTCTTCTCCTTTTGTCTTCTCCCTCTCACCAGCAGATCGTGCTCCCAGCCCTGCTGTGCTGAGCAAAGAGCTGCTCCTTGGCACAGCTGCATGCCTGTATGAGCTCCGTCTGTTACAGAACCCAGGCCAAGCTCAGCAGCAGAGAATGTCATTTACTCTTCCCCACTGATCCCCCTTGAGGTGTCCCTGGCTCTCCAAGCTCAGCAGCAGAGAATGTCATTTACTCTTCCCCACTGATCCCCCTTGAGGTGTCCCTGGCTCTCCATAGCCAGCAGCGCCTAGAAGACAACAGCTTCATGATTATTCCTTGAAGTCTGCTGCATTAACTACCAAATTTCCAGTGCACACTGACTGATTCCAGACATAAGGCTCTTCCCACCAGAAACAAAAAGGACACGCAGACAAGGACAGGGAGGGTTTGCTTCCCCTGGGCAGGGCAGTGATCCAGCAGAGGCAGTGCTGGCATCTCATCCCCAGATGGAAACCCTGCAGCTAAAATTGGATTCAGCTCCCGGAGGACCCAGAACGGTTTCA
>NW_011212377.1:0-663 GCF_000146605.3 Meleagris gallopavo
TGGTACCTGGAGACAGGACGAGGGGAAACGGACATAAGCTGCAGCACAGGAAGTTTCGCACGAATGTGCGTAAGAACTTCTTCACGGTGAGGGTGACGGAGCACTGGAACAGGCTGCCCAGGGAGGTTGTGGAGTCTCCTTCTCTGGAGATACTCAAGTCTCGCCTGGACGCCTACCTGTGCGACCTGCTGTAGGGAACCTGCTTTGGCAGGGGAGTTGGTCTCAATGATCTCTAGAGGTCCCTTCCAACCCCTACAATTCTGTGATTCTGTGATTCTGTGACCTTTTCCAAGAAATAATAGATTTCTCCCCAAACATACATTTCCTCCAAGAAATGCCAGTTTTATCACATAAATACCACATTTTCTAGCACAAATGCCCACTTTCTCTCAAAAATATGCCATTTTCTGCCAGGAACTGCAGTTTCCTCCCACAAATACCATTTCTTTCAACCAGAAATATGACGTTTTCACCCAGAAATACCAGATTTTCCCTTCAAAACATGACATTTTCTCCCAGAAATACGAGTTTTCTCCCAAAACATGATATTCTGCAACAGAAATACCAGTTTCATTCTCGAAGACACAACTTTTTTCACCAGAAATACCTATTTTATCCCCAAACATGACATTTTCTCCCAGAAATACCAGTTTTCTTCCCTTA